>NC_056741.1:1435511596-1435514096 GCF_019279795.1 Protopterus annectens
CCATCTCTCTGTCTCTCTCTTTTTGGATCTCTGTCTCTCATGCTCATGATATATCTCTTAATATACTCTTGGTCTGTCTCTTTCTCTCTCTCTCTCTCTCTCTCTCTCTCCTGTCTCTCACTGTGTCTCTCTCTCTCTGTTTGTCTGTTTGCTCCTCTCTCTCTGTCTCTCTTTCTCTCTGTCCCTCTTTCTCTCTCTGTCTCTTTCTCTCTCTCTCTCTCTTGTCTTTGTCTCTCTTGTCTCTCTTGGGCTGTGTGTGTCTCTCTCTGCTCATTGTGCAATGCTGCTGTCTCTCTGTGTCTGTCTCTTTTTGTACGTATATGTCTCTTTTGTTGTCTGTCACTGTGCATTATGCATCTCTGTGTGTCTCTGTCTCTTTCCTGCAATGCCGCAATGCAATGCGTAATGCACCATGTAATGTGTGTCTCCACTGTGTTTTGTCTCTCTCTCTCTCTCTCTCTCTCTCTCTGTGTCTCCCATCTGTCTGTCTCTGCCTCCTCTCTCTTGTTCTTAACTCTGGTCTCCTCTTTGTCTCCTCAATCTCTGATATGTCTGTATATACTCTCTCTATTTGTCTCTGATATATGATGCTACGTCTCTTTGTTGTCTCTGTCTCTTTGATGATGTAATGTCTCTTTCTCTTTGTGTCTCAATGCTCTCTCTCTCTGTCTTGTCTCTCTCTTTCTCTCTCTTGTCTCTCTCTCTCCTCTGATATATCTTTCTCTCTTTAATCCTCTCCTCATCTCTTTCTCTCTCTCTCCGTCATCTTTTATTAACCGCAATGTATCTCTGCACTCTTTGTTCTCCTCTGTCTGTTTGTGTTACGTGCCTGCCTGCTCTCTGTGTGCAATGCTGTGCATGCTCTGACGTATATGATATTTGTGTCTCTCTGTTTTGACGTGTCATGCTCTGTGATATATACGTGCTCTCTTTGTCTGATGCTGTGCGGTATTCTTGTCATATTGTTGTCTCTGCGTCGTTTTATTATCTCTCTCGTGTCTGTCTAACTCTTTATGCTCCTCTCTGTGTCTCTCTGCAATGCTCCTCTCTGTGTCTCTCTGTCTCTCTCTGTTTGTCGCTCTGTCTCGCTCTCTGTCTGTCTCCCTCAATGCTCTGTCTCTTTCTTGACGATATACTGACCTCCTGCATCTCTGTCTCTCTTTGTGTCTCTGTCTCTCTCTTGTCTCTGTCCTCTCTTTTGTGAAAATGCTCTGTCTCACTCTCTCTCTGTCTCTCTCTGTGTCTCTTTCTCTCTCTCCTCTGTCATCTCTGTCTCTCTTGTCTCTCTGTGTCTCTTTCTCTTGTCTCTCTCCTCTCTTACCTCCTCTCTCTCTCTATCTCTCTCCTCTCTCTCCCTCTCTCTCTCTGTCTCTTTCTCTCTCATCCTCCTCTCCTCTCTCCTCTGTCCTCCTCTCTCTCTCTCTTTCCCTGTTTCCTCTCTCTCTCTCTTTGGGTGTCTCCATCTCTCTCCTTCTCTCTCTCTGTCTGTCTGTCTCTCTGTCTCTCTCTGTCTATCTCTCTCTGTCTCTCTCTGTCTCTCTGCCCCTCTCTCTCTCTCTCTCTGCCCCTCTCTGTCTCTCTCTCTCTGTCTGTCTCTCTCTGTCTGTCTCTCTGTGTCTGCCTCGCTCCTCTAGCCTCCTGGTTTCTGTGGTAGTCTCTCTCTCTCTCTCTCTCTCTGTCTCTGTGTTGTCTCTCTCTCTCTCACCAATGCTCTGTTGTCTCTCACTTTGTCTCTCTCTGTCTCTTTCTGTCTCCTCCTCTGTCTCTCTCCCTCTCTCCCCTCTCTCCTCTGTCTCCCTCTCTCTCCTCTGTCTCTCTGTCTCTCTCTCTCTCTGTCTCCTCCTCTCTGTCCTGTCTCTCTCTCTCTCTCTGTCTCTCGTCTGCCCCTCTCTCTCCTCTCTGCCCTCTGTCTCTCTCTCTCTGTGCCCCTCCTCTCTCTCTGTCTTTGTCTGTCTCTCTGTGTCTTATAAACTCTCTCTGTCCTCTGGCTCTGTGTGTCTATCTCTCCTCAGTTTTTCTGTCTCTCTGTCTCTCTCTCTGTCTGTGTGTTGGTCTCTCTCTCTCTGTCTCTCTCTCTGCCTCTCTCTCTCTCTCTGTGTGTCTCTCTCCTCTCTCTCTTTTCTCTCTCTCTCTCCTCTAATCTCCTGTGTCTGTGTGCCTCCTCTCTGTCTCTCTGTCTCCTGTCATCTCACTCTCCTCTGTCTCCTCATGCTGCTCTTAATCTCTCTGCTCTGAATCTCTCTCTCTCTCTCTCTGTGTAATCTCTCTGTCTCTTGCCTCTGTCATCTCTGTCTCTCTGCCTCTCTCTCTCTCCCTGTCTCTCTCTCTCTGTGTGCCTGTCTCTCTCTGTCTCTCTGTGAGTCTCTGTGTGTCATGTCTCTCTCTCTCTGGTGTCTCTCTCTCTGTCTCTCTCTCTCTGTCTCTCTCTGTCTGTGTCATCTCTCTCTCTCTCTCTCTCTCTCTTTCTTTTCTCTCTCTCTGTCATCTCTCTCTCTGTGTC
>NC_056741.1:1435962779-1436100279 GCF_019279795.1 Protopterus annectens
ACTGCATGTTCCAGGGAAAACCAGTGTGCTAGCAGACAAACTAAGCAGGCCATTTTACTTTCTTACAGGTGGTCTCTCAAATAGTTCTTGGTGGAAATATTTCACCAGTGGGTCCAACTGTGCAGTTACCACTTTCCTTCTCCCCTCATTTCCAAGTGTCGCAGGTACTTTGCCCTGATCACCCCAGAAGGGGAGTCACTGTGAGATTCCCTGACTCATGACCCCCCCCACCAGTCTTTTATCTGCCCCTCCATTCCCCTTACTCCCAAGTTTCTCCAAAAGGCATTGTAGTGGAAGAGCAAGATAATCCTCATTTTTCATTCTGGCCTTACCAAGTGTGGTTCCCCCTTCTGAGATTACATTTAATTCGCAGCACTTGCTGGGTGCTGGGTCCTGGGTCCTGTTTAGGACCTCCATTCTCATCTGGACCTCCAAGCCCTCAACCTGACCATATAGTTTCTTCACTTCCAGTGATGGGCTGGAAGCTCCAAGCTTTCTTCTCTGATAGGTTCCTGACCCAGAGACTCCCCAGACTCTGGAATAGATTGCCCATACATGTCAAGCAGAGTGCCTCTTTGGCCCTCTTCAAAAGGAACCTTGATGATTGGATGGGAGAAAGGAAATTCACCCTGGGGATCACGTCAGTCGCCCTGCTAGACAGGGGTCCAGGGAAGTAAATAGTGTGGGAAAAAATAGCCAGGGAATTGTTATGTCTAGGCTTGTATACGCCCTAGGGCTGATAGCCTATTACCAACCTATGAACCTATGAATTTGTCATATTCTTACATCATCCCAAAAAGTTTTTATCAGGAACATAAAGCAAGTGGAAAAGATTTTCTTTTTGGCCCTTCAGAGATGGATCCCTTTTTAGCACCTATTCCAGCTATTCTTGACTTTTTCTCCATACTAGGAGACTATCAAATAGAAAGGTGGTTGGAAGCTGGAAGGCTGAGGAAGGATGATAACAGGCAACAGTAGTGCAGAGTTACAGTGAGTACATAACTTTAATTTTTAGTTAATAAATGAAACCAAAATAAATATTAATAAAAACACAGACACAGTAGTAGTTTTTATAGGGTAGTACATCCTTCGGCTTATTCTTAGTGTGGCTATTATGCAGTACTTTTGGTTTTCTTTCCCAGGTAATACTTCGTGTCGGTCTTTTGTTTGTAACTGTTTTTGTTTCTTTCTCTGCCAACTAAAAATTTCTTCTTTGGCAGTCGAGTGACCATATATTTTTAGGCATTTCTAGTTGTAGTAGATGTACACTGATCAGAGTTTTTCTTTTTTTGTCTTTTCCTTAGATTGTAAATGGTGATGTAATGTTACAGTTTGACAACTTTTTTTGTAACCATGGTATAGGTCCTACAACAGTTGTTCACTGCCTTACAGCACCTGATGCTTCAGATCTTAATTATGTATTTATTTATTTGTTTTATGTATTTATTTTTGTTGGTTGTGTGGTAAAGTATTAAAAGCTCCACACCACATTATGTCAGTGTTTCAATGCTTTCTGCACATTTGTTATTGTATTGTAATGATTTATACATGTTTCTTTCCAGATTTATTGTTATGCAGTTCTATAAATCACCCTTAATTGCTAACAAGATTCATACAGGTGTTTTGTCTCATTGTTATGTGTAAAAACTAAAGCTTTCTGTTTCTCTCTGTACAAGCTCATGAGTCTTAGCAGTCATTTTCTTTATTTTTATTTTTCCTTTAGGTGTATGGCATATTTTATGCCACGTCATTCTTAGAACTGTACAGGGCACCCCAGAAGGTCAACACAACAGACACCAATATTACTGTTAATGTAGATAGTGATGAACAATACCTATTTTTGGTAATTTTTTCAATTTCCCTTTTCTTTTTGAAATATGATTTCTGTGTTTTTTTTTATGTGGTTTCCTAGTTATAAAGGAAATAAGTTTATTTAACTAATTTTTGATTTTTACTCTTAGGTGCGAGTCATCAGTCCATATCAAGGTCCACCATCTGAGTATATTGCTGTAAAAATGATCCCAGACAGTAGATTACCTCCTAGAAATCTCCATGCTATCAAAGTTGGAAAGACCTATTCAGTTATAAAGTGGCAACCACCTTATGACAGTCCAAATGAAGATGTGGTAAGTTTATTGTATTCCAGGTTTAAAGCAGATATGCATCTTATTTTGCCAAAATGGGATGTGTACTGTGGAGTTGCTTTAATTCTGGCTTTAAGGAGCTAGTAACATAAATATTCACATTGCCAGGTGTTGCATCCTTGGAAATTTAGTAATATATTAGCAGAACAGCTGCCCTCCTCCTAGTTGCCTGTTGAATGGTAGGGATTTGCAGTGCATTACCTATTGAATATTATGGGTCTATATCAGAAGATCAAAGTTTCAAAACTTCGAATCTGATATGGTCGACACCATATGATCGAAGTCTTGAAACTTCAAATCTTTTAACGAAGATCTCCGTAGAGCGCATAAATGGAAGATTTCCATTTTTCTGCACTGTAGTGCGATCTCAGAGTTGGTATATTTACGTAGCGGGGGGTGTGGGTGGCGTTGTGTTGTGTTTTATTACATTTTCAGTGTTTTAAGACTTTGATTATATGGTTTCGACCATATCACATTCGAAGAGTTGAAACTTCGATATTGTAAAATAGACCCGATTATTATTTCATAGGGCACAGTTTTTAGTATAGGCAGGTTCTGAATAAAATGGGTTCTTTTGAAATGTAATCAATGGTTGGAAGTCAAGAAGTTGTAGTCAGTAGCTGTAGATCAAAAAACTGTAGCAAATGAAAAGATTGCTGTTCCCTTAATTTGAATCCTGCTTATTCATCACACAGAATTGGGAAGCTGAATGCAAAGGAATGTTGAGGGCTGCATTGCTGACTGAACTGCTGTACCTGTGTACAGGTGTTTGGATGAGATCATCAGATTCACTGTTCCACTGACAATATGCTGACTGCACATAATGTATCTAGACACATACGCCTTTTAGAATTAGTGTGTTAAGCTGTAGATCAGTCCAAACAGATATTACTGCTGTGATGCATTTTTAAACAAGTAGGCAAGAACAAAGTCTAGACCCTTGCCATCGAGACATTGTCTGTTGGATCCAACCATTCAGAGCCCTTTATATACCATGTTCTTAGAAACATTTGACAGAAAGTTTGAGCAGTGCCACTGTGACGTCTTTATAAGTGGGATTTACTACAGGCTGTCATAAACACAAGTTAGTGCATTTGTAGGTAGCATAAAATGGAGCTGTTGCCACAGTAAAGAAGACAATGTTGTCTATACTTGACTGTCTAAAGCTGGGTAGTGCAGCTTTATGATCAAGTGTATTAACTTTTTCATTAAAAGAGAAGTTTGTGTGCGCCTTTCCCCACTTTTGCCTTATTCAGAAGATCCATCAAAGATTCAGAGGGAGTCTTTGATGGTGGTTGATTGCCTCCTTTGATAAAGGCAGATTTGGTACCTTGTCTTCCTGCATTTGTCCAAACATCCCCTTGTCCCTGATTTTTTTTTTAAATCCCTTTATTATATCTTCATATTTTGAACAATTACTTGGGTAGTTTACATTATTAGAAAGGAAAATGAAACATAGTAACATTTTCATTATTTTCATGCAGTATAGATATAGTTTTGCTTTTCAGCAGTTATCATTCACTCCAGCATTACATAAATTAGTAATTTCCCGCCTTCTCTTAAACCTCACTCCTTCTCCTGAACATTAATCTGCATGTATTTTTCACCCAAATTCCATTTATTTCTAAGTAATTTGTTCTTTCCCTTTTCTAAAGATCTCACCTGTAGTTCATTTATCTCCTTTACAATATACAGCACTTCACTTAGTGTTTTAGATTTCATTTTTCCATTTTGTAGTAATTGCTTTTTTCTCAGCCAGTAGCATTAAGCTTAGTAAGGCCTTATGTCTGGGCACCTCAGATCCTGTATCCAAGGTCAACAGAGTAATTTCTTTAGTTATAGCCATTTGCTCCTCCATCATTTCTGACAAAATTCTCTGAAGGGAATTTTTAATATCTGCCAAGTTGTTACATTTCCAGGAAAAAAATGTTCCCAGTTATCTCTCTTGCCCATCACATCTCTACCATTTGCCATACCTCTCAACCTCTTAGATCAAAAAATCTGGACAACGCCTAAAATGATGGGGGGACAAATGGGAACAGATTTTAAATATTGCTCTTAACAAGCTTAGAAAGTTGATGGAATAATAGGTTTTGCATTAGCATGACTTTTCTGAAGGATGTGGAGTCTTAAGCTCAAAAGTTTGCCATTATTTAATGACTTCAGTCTTCAGCTATTTGCCAGAAAAGTACAGATTTTTGGAGGAACACACCAAAAATATGAGGCAAAAATCTGGACTCTGGGAAAATCTGTACAGTTGAAAGGTTTGCCATTTGCTGTCTACCAGCTTGTAATATAAAAGCACCTATGCAATCATTTCCAAGCCAAAAATCCTACACCCTCTGGATTTTGTTGCATACTTGGGAGACATACAGATGTCCTCCCAGTGTTCATTTGTAAATTGCCTTTGCATTCTCTTTTCCCAGTCTTTTCTAACCTCCTCTGATTGAGTCTTATAGTGATCATTCATATGTAAATGCCATAATAATTATCCCCTTTTAACGGCAGCTTCTGTTCTATACTTGTCTAAAATTCTTAATTCTTTTACCTTCTTCAGATATCTTCATTGCTGATATCCAGGCAGTGTAATTAGTAGCTGGTAGTCAGATTTTGCCCAGTTTGATAACTTTTACAGAATGTTTTTCTGTGGTTTCAGTTTTCACTGTGGAAGAACTGTAATCAACCTTTTGATCTGTGTGCAGTCATCTTCAAAGCCCTTCTTTTGTCTCCTTTTGAAAGGCAAGGATCTGTTCATTCAAACCTCAACCCCCCTCTCCGGTGCTAGAGTCCTACAATTTTCTTCATGGCTCCTGACATTTTACCAGTCTTTCTTCAGACATTAGTAGCCTTCCACCCTTTTCCATTTTCATTGTAGCGTCCTTAATACTTTACAGTGTAAATTACTTCACAGTCTAGATGTTTTTCTAATGTTATCCAAGTGCCCTTCTCCTAGTAGTGTTCGAGATAACCTTTCTCATTTAACTCACTGCCAGTACTCCCAGTTATTCTGGCATGTGACAGACAACTAACCGTGACTTTCTCCTTATTCAGCCTAGTGAGAGGCACATCTGTGTGTCTCACAATGGAGTCTCCTACGGCTAATATGTTGGGTTTATGGTGAAGCCTTTGGCTGTGAGGCACAGGTGTGTGGAGTATGCATGGTATACGGTGTGGAGGGCTGTGGAGATCGTGTGTGTTTTTGCCTCGGAGGCCTCCTTTGGGTATGTTTATATGGTGGACCTTCACATATGTAGGTGTGTTTTTGGTGCCAGATATACTGGCTTGAGGGGGCTAGAGCTTGGACTCTAGGTTCCTAATGTAATTTCATCTCTCACAAATTGTGTTCCTAGCTGGTAGTAGTAGCTAGTTGTCCATGTACATGAGGCAGTTGCTTCACTGTCTCAGGATGCCCATATCAACCTGACTGCCAAGTGGAATTGTAGGAAATTTTCCATCCATGTTTGTCAGAATCTGAGGGAGAAAGCCCAGCGAGAGCTTAGGGGTGGGCCTAAAGCCCAAATGCTTAAACCAAAAACTAAGAGCTTAGCATAACACTTAAGAATAACACAATTTAGAACAAGCAGTAATAAATGCAACAGGAAAGATGCATTTGAACACTTTGGAAAACAGGCAGTAAGTAACAGGAAAACGCAAAGCAAGATGAAGTAACAGAGTAGTAGGAAAAAACAAATTAGAGAAATATAAGCAGCTGAATAAAGTGTCTTTATATATATATATATATATATATATATATATATATATATATATATATATATATATATATATATATATATATATATATATATATATATAGATAGTAAAAAAGTGAGAGAGCAGGAACAGAAGATAATTTAAAGTTAAGAGACTAAAGGGTTTGACCTTCCGAAATGATCTCTGTATTAGGTAGAATGAGCTAAAGAGATGGGACTTGGAGGAGTGTCCCAGGTCATATTTACAGTAGGGTTGGGCAGCTGCAAAAGCCCATACCAAACAAAGTCCTATGCACGGGGGAATGCACGGTCCAAACCATATCCACGAAAAACAAAAGTAGACCAGCAAGAGCAGACACAGATGTGGAAATAAATAAATCAGTCCTTTATTAACAGACCGGTTTCGGCATAGATTGCCTTCCTCAGTGTAGGACAAACAGAAAATGCCCTGTTAACATATGCAATATATACATAATGCAAACCAATAGGTGAACAGAAATCATGAATATTCAAGAGACAATGATAGTAAAAAATATATCAAGAGCCCTGAAACTTTTTCCATTCAGAACCAGGGACTAATATTCAAAAGTCAGTGTAACAACCAAAATTATTCATGAAACATGGATATTGTGGAATATATAAAACACCCTAAAACTTTATGTATTCACAAAGGGGACAAATACAGAAAACCAAAGTGCTAAATAGGAATGTATGAGCATATTTTCCTGAGATGAATACACCAAAAATAAACTGATACCAGTGGAAGATGTTATGAACCATGTAAAAATACAGAAAAGTTACATGTAAAATATTAAGCATTGAGATGGTAAAGAATAATTTGAGAAAACTACTATAGAAAGATCAATATAGCACCCAAAATTATTCATGAACCATAAATGTTGTGGAATACATAAGACGCCCCAAATTTTGTGTATTCACAATAGGGATTGATACAAAAAACTAAAATAGCACCAAAGTGCTAAATAGGAGTACATAACATATTTACCTAAGAGGTATGCATCAGAAATAAACTGACACCAATGGTGAAATATTATAATCCATGTAAAAATATAAAAATATAAATTACAAAAATAAATATTCCTCATTGTAATAATGACGAATAATTTGAAGAAATGGATCCACAAAACTGTCATACATAACATATGTTCATCATGATAGTTGATGAGAGCCCACAAAATACAAAACCATATCAATGTATCAAGGATGAGGAACTGCAGATATTCATATAATGAAATTGGACATATGTAATCCATCTATGTTATAAGCTGAGAGACTCAGTACAAAAACTCACTACAGGTGATCATTGAGACCAGGAGAAAAAAGGCCCCCTAATGTAATTATCCAGTATTTCTCTTTATGGTCCAAAAGACCATGCCAACCCTGTTTGTGACTACAATAGCCTGTGATACGATCAATAATCATAAAACTGAATTTGGCCTGCGGATGTTTAAGAGTATGTTGGTACAAAGCATTCGTAGTTTTATGATTTTTAATATCACTGCGATGTTCATTCATTCTAGATCTAAGGGGCCTAGAAGTCTGGCCCACATAGAAAGCACCGCAGTAGCAGGTTGCTAGGTACACAACCCAATCACTACCACAGTTACCAAATGTTTTGATGTTATATATTTGGCTGGTATTGCGACTTGAAAATTCCTTAGATTTATTCATCAGAGAGCAAGACCCACAATGGCCACAGGGAAAAGAACCAAATAACTCATCCCCATGTAATGTAAGTTGTTTGTGAGTGGTCCCCCCACTACCTATGTGTTTATAATGAGATAAGTATGAACCCAAAGTTTTGCCCCTTTTATAAGCAAAACGACATTGTTGCCCCAAAAGTGACCTCAATTGATCATTAGCAAGCAAGATATTCCAGTGTTTATTAATGGTATTCCTTATCATATTGATGTTTCTGCCATAGGTAGTGATGAATCGAATAGGGGTTCCCAATGGAGTATTTTTCTCCATTTTGTATTCCAACAACTTATCCCGGTTGATCTGGTTGACCCGGCATCTGGCTAAATTGATATCTTTCTTGTCATAACCCCTGCTGGCAAATCTATTGCATAAGTCCATACTAGCTGATTCATATTCAGCATCCTTGGAACTAAGGCACTTAATGCGCATGAATTGTGACACAGGAATACTCCTGATAGAGTGGCGTGGGTGCATGCGGGAAGCATGTAACAGGGTGTTATATTGTGGGTATTTACGGAAAACCTTACTAGATAATGTGAGGTCCTGGTTTTTGGAGACTGTGACATCCAAAAAGTTGATCGTGTTCTGATCATATGATAACGAAAATTCCAGTCCCCATATATTACTATTAAGGTATTCAACAAATTCACGTAAATAGCCCAAATCCGCACGCCACACTAACCAGCAGTCATCCAGATAACGTCGCCAGATGTCCATTTCAACCTGATAAATGTTGTGTGAATTGTCATAAATCATGTACTCCTCAAAATAAGCCATAAAAAGGTCAGCATAAATGGGAGCGAAGGACGCTCCCATTGCTGTACCTTGCAATTGCCAGTAACACTGGCCTTGAAAATACAACACATTTTTATTGAGTACATGTTCTGACAAACAGATGAGTAGAGTATTAAACCCTGGTGTATACAAATTTGCCCTGTTGAGCCAATATTGAAGAGATTGTAGGCCTGCCCAATGTGGAATACTGGTGTATAAGGCCTTAACGTCTAAGGTACACATATACCATCCTGGTTCTAACTGGTTATTCTGGATAATCTGTAGGAATTGGGTTGTGTCCTGCAACCTAGCCCTGACCAAACCCAGCAAAGGTTTAAGATATTTCGTGAGAAAAGCTGATAGAGGTTCCATAAGAGATCCTATTCCAGAGACAATAGGTCTACCAGGGGTTTAATAAGTGATTTGTGAATCTTAGGCAAAAGATATAGAATCTATTTACGGGGTTCTGAAACAGTCAAAGACGAAAGACATTTTTTTGTAATAATCCCCTCCTCTAAAGCAAGCTTTAAAAAAGAATCAATTTCCTCTTTGAAGTGAGGTGTGGGATCTATAGACATATGCATGTAACAAGTTTTGTCTGATAGTTGTGACAACCCCACCTGTATGTAATCATCTGTATTAAGAACCACCACAGCACCTCCCTTGTCAGCTGAAAGTACTGTTATGTCCTTATTATTACGTAGTTGATCCAATGCTAACCTATCACCTGAAGTAAGATTATTTTGTAACATAATATGACCATAATTCTCAAAATGGAGGTCCCTCAATATGGATTCCATAAAAATGGAGACATGTCTATTCATAGGTGGTTGAAACAATGATCTACCAAACCTAAATTCATCCGATATGTGTGAACTATCATCAGCAAAAAGCAATTTTAAATTAAGGTTGCAACAAAAAACCTGTAAATCCTGTATAATATGATATTCTTGGGAGAAGAAAGCTGGTATGTAATTGAGTCCCCTATTTAATAAGGCTGTTTGTTCCTCAGATAACAATGTTTTAGAAAGATTCAATACATTTTGGTTAGATCCCTGGGCTGAAACTAACTCAGAAAATTGTTCAGTAGACCCTGAAAGGAGACATTTGGAGGTTCTTTTCCTGTGCTTCCTGCCCCCCCGATGTCTTGTGCCACTTCTAAAGGGATGTTTCTATTACTTTTCTTTCTGTTTGGTGAACCCCTATCAGAGACCCCCTCACTATCCGTAAGGGAGGATTCATCCCCTGAAGTGCTATTAAATGAACTATCCCTATTTTTCAAAATGGATCGAGGTCTCTTTTTGGTACGACTGGGCCCTGATCTTGTTTGGTTCGTGTCAGCAAATCTGACAGACTGACTGAACTCAAATGGTCTGCCCCTTTGATAATCTGAAAAATCTCTGTGAAATTTTTTGATTTTACATTCCTTAATAATCTTCTCATGTTCAGTCAGGTCTTTAGAAAGTTTTTTAATATTATCCTGATATTTCAAAGAAGATTCAAATTTGCTTACATCCGAACATAATGTCTTAATTTCTTGAATATTCATATCAACAGTCCTTTCATAGTATTGTAATAATATATTCACAAATAACATGGACCCCATCTGTAATGCTTCTTTCCAGTCTTGATTCAGCTTATCATCCGGTCTCCCCACTAAGGGTTGGAGACGTATTCTAAGTCCCCTGGGGGCCATCTTCTGAGTGGAATATGCTCGAAATAATTTTAGATGCCAAATATTGGATCCAAGTGTTTTGAATGCCTTAGTAAGGGAATGGAAAAACATGTCACAATCCACAATCAGTGATTGTTCACTTGTGTCCGGATCATTGCTTGGTGGGGTGTTGATCCCAAAAACACCTATATCCTGCCTATCAGCACATAATCCGGACAAAATGCTATCCAGGTCCATGCTGTGAATAAGCGTGGGATAAACCCACACTGCTAAGGACAATAAGATAATGATATATCAAGTATTCTTGATTATTAGTTATATGCAACCCCAGACGTACCAAAATGTGATGGATTCCTCATATGAACAATATTCCAAATTCAAATATATAATCCCAATATAAGGCACAAGAACCGAACAAAAGGACAGGAAGCACACCACCATTCAAAAACAACTTGGAAAACTAATCAAGTTCAATATAAAAAACTAGGCTAATGAACACAAAAGTGTACATCTAACCAATAGTTTAACCATAAAAAATGTCTATTGGTACGTCCCAGTTATTATTGGTCAACCCCAAATGAGAAACAACGCACAAAATGGTGAACTACCATAAATGAATGATCTAACCATTTATTCTGTGGAACCGAGCAGTAGATATGAATCCAAGACAACCAAAACAATTATTAACATCAATCAAACTATTTGGGACCATATATCAGAAACAGTGAAGAATTCAAATCAGAGTGTTCTAAATTAGAAATTAGCATATGGCTCAAGGTATCTTGAAAATCAAAAGATGAATGATACAACAAGAAACAACTGCATATATAATATGTAAGGACATGGGCTAAAGTTAACACCAATCCAAAAAAATATTTTTTTGGAGATCATACTAATTAACATAGAAAGCTTATGTGTAGGAACTAGAGTGTAACATCCCCAATTAGGAATGTAAATTCAGCCACGGCTGTATTATTATCAATATCAGTGATATATGTTTAAATTCAACCGTCCATTCAGTATGATAAGGCAAAATAACCTAAAAAAACCTATATTCCCTGATAAAGGATATATAGAGCATAGTCCCCAATTGACATTATACAATGATTGTGAATCAATATATCCAAAAAGCACCAACCACTCCCTACGCTAATGATATCAAAGCAAAGCTTATACTAGTTTTAATAATAGTCATCACATATATGGAAGACAATATAGGGACGTAGTGGTCTGTAAAGCCAAAGAGTCATATAAGGACCAAATACAATAAGTTTCAAAAATCACATAGGCTAAATAAAAAATCACCCCTATAACTGAGAATGGAACCTGATCTAATAGTACCTAAAATTGTGTAGGCAATATCCAACAAGAAGGAATGTGACCTAGCTAACAGTTTACAAATGCACTTATAATAACCACATACTAATATATTAATAAAAGGTCCTATTCTGTAATCATAAAGTCCATATGTTCATAATGCCTAAACAGATCATTAGCAGAAAAAGGAGCCAATCATGTCACTGTAATGCCCTCAGTACAGCAAACTGATTTAACAATCTGTATATTCAAATCTAAGAATGGTATCCAGGATGTTACCTAAACCCCTGAAATATTCAAAAACAGACGATATCAAACCTCAAAAATATACAAATATGTTGGCCTGGATCTTAACACATATACAAAAGCCACCAACTTTAAGAATGCAACAGCAATAAGGTGGGAGAAAAAAAGTTTCAGATCAGAAAACAAAATTCTGCCAGCAAATATGTAAATAATTCAGTCAAGCAAAAATAAAGACAGTGCAGGAATCTGAACAGTTAGCGCCAAAATACATACTTATCAGCTCTATATTTCCAGATTGTTTGAGAAGTACTCTGTCAGAACACAAGGAGATTCTAGCAATGCTACACCACATCACATATGCACTATAAAGTCTGTTAACAATAGGTACTGTTATGACTCTATCATAGTCTATGTTGGTGTGGATGACTTGAGACGTACCTCTCTGGACTTTATGAAGGAGGACATGATTGAGCTTGCTGACTGTGTCCCAGGCAGGTATGTTTGTAGCCTTAAACGGCATTCTGCCTGAATACAAACAGAAAATAATTGACTTTAACAGTTGTCTTAGTTTCTGGTGTCATTCCAGGGGGATCCAGTACCTGACAGCCTGGGAAGATATGATCAGCAGACCACAATGCTTTCCCAGAGATGGCCTGCATCTGTCTCACCTGGGCTTTAGGCTTCTGGTAAAGGCTGTTGCATCCCCTATAGTGCCTTTTTTAGGAAAAGTGATGAGGTTAAATCTACAAACATAAAAATTTCAACAAAACACAAATTAAAGGTCATGCTGCTAAACACTAGGAGTCTAAACATGAAACTGCACTCATTGCAAGCATTCTTAACCCTGGAAAATGCTGACATCTGTGCAGTCACAGAAACCTGGTTCAAAACTGTGGAGACCAGCCCAGCCTAACCTGGTTACTCGCCCTGTCATACATTCATACCCCAAACTGTGGGCAGTAAAGCCAAAGGAGGTGGAGTTTCAGTATACATTAAAGACATACACACCTCCAGGCTAATCAAACAGTGTGATGCACAAGAGACACTCCAGGTGCAGTTAACCATTGACAAAAACCTTATTCAAATCATAGCTAGCCACCGGCCCCCAAATCTGACTCAAGATGTCAAATCCGCATATTTGGACCTGTTTGAATCTGTCAAGATTCAACCCTTTACCCTGATCCTGGATGACTTTAACTTCCAAAACAAAGATAGTAAGAACTACTCATGCCAGAATACAAATGCCCAGAGATTCCTTGATTTTGTCAATGCAGATGCCTTGGAACAGCTAGTCAGTACCCCCACACAAGGTGATAATATCTTGGACTTGGTATTAACCAACATGAGTAACCACGGCAACATCCCTATAGTATCATCCTTCCTGGTAAGATCCGACCACAAAGCGGTCACTTTCAAAGTCATCATCTCCCCCCCCCCCCCAAGCTAGGATCAGACATAAAAACTTCTCTAAAGCTGATTACAGCCTCTTGAGGGATGGTATAAACAGCTTCACAGCCCTGTCCCCCTCTGTAGGAAGTGGCACCAATATCCAAAACTACACCAAAGCACTATATGAACATTTATGTAGATGCATGGAATCAGGAATACCCAACAGAACTTAAATCATCCTCCGCAAGGAAGAGTAAACCTGTCTGGTGGACATCTGCAATAAATAAACTCTGTAACAAAAGGAAAAAAATTGCTGTCCAAGACCAAGGAGGAGCAGGTGCCCAATTGGAAGCAATGCCTGCTCAGCCTGAACAAGCAAATAAGAGCACTAGTGAAATCATCCAAAGCAAACTTCGAGTCCAAATTGGCCACGTCTACTAGAGACATTCATAAGACCTTCTTCACATATGTCTGCAACCTCAAAAGAAGAACCCAGATCTGTTCAGAACTGGTGGTCATGGAGACCACATATTCAAATGCCATAGATATAGCAAACTTGCTGGTTGACAGATTCAGCAAAAACTTTACTCCACTGTCCCTCCATCAGTAAATCAGGGCATCCCCAGTACCTGCCCCCTTCCCCTTATATCTAGGGAACAGGTCATCACTGCTCTCGCAAAGGCAAAAAGTACAGCCTCCATGGGACCCGATAACATCCCAGGCTGCATCCTACATGAATTCAGGCAGGAACTTGCAGCATCATTAGGCAACCTATTCAACCAAAGCCTGAGTACTGTCTTCATCCCAGCTGAATGGATAACAGCCACTGTCATTTCTTTACACAAAGGTGGAGCATCCACCGATCCGGGAAATTATAGGCCCATCAGCCTAACTAGCCTGATCTGCAAGGCCATGGAACCGATTTTCATGGACCTCATTAGCAAGGACATTGGCAACTTCCAAACACTTGATCCCACACAATTTGGCTTTGTTAAGGGGAGGTCATGTCTGCTAAATTTGGTCGACTTGTTTGAGACAGTCTCCAAAGCCATGGATGAGGGGAAGACTGTACACACCGCCTACCTTGACCTGGCCAAAGCCTTTGACACTATTCCCCACTCTGGCATAATAGATTAACTCTCTCAACTAGGCATCAATCCATATGTTACCAGATGTGTAGCAAACTGGCTGACTGAGAGAGCCCACATAGTCAAAATAGGGGAAGCCACCTCAAGCAGTAGACCCTTAACCCCAGGTTTCAGTCTTGGGGCCTCTGTTATTTGGGATGTACTTTTCTGAGGTGCAGGCCAAAACCACTGAGCTATGGCTGACCAAGTTTCTGCAAGCTGGGTGCTGTCATCAATTCCCCTAGTGATGTGGACATCCTCCAAGAGGGTCTCACTCAGACAAATGACTGGTGCCAGAAACATGGCCTCAAGCTGAATACTAAAAAATTGCATCATCATCCTCTTTGGGGAGTGTGATCTCCCCACATATTATCACATTAATAACAATGTCCTAAGCACGCAGTCAGTCATGAGGTATATGGGCATCCAGGTTAATAGCAACCTGACTTTTGGCCACCATGTTGCTTCCGTTGTATGGAAAACCTTCTGCATGGACCACCTAATAAGTAAGGGTATCTCATCCAGAGACAAGGAGGTTATAACATCCCTGTATTGTTCCCTTATAAGGCCCATTATTGAGTACAACGCCCCTTTCGACATGTACCTCGCAAAACACATGCAGCAGTTGGAGAGACCACAGAGGTTCCTCACCAGGAGAATCCAGGTCCTCAAATATCTACCATATGCAGATAGGCTAAAAGCCCTATCCCTCTACTCAGTTTCATACAGACTCCTCAGAGGTGACCTCTGTCTGGCATACAAGGCGATCACGGACCCCACCTTGATGGGACTGCTGCATATCCACAAGCCAAGCTCCACTCGAGTAACCTGTACACATGGCTTCAACCTGGCCTCTGACATTAACAAGACTTGTTGGTGTCAGATTTGTGTCCCAGAGACACCCCCCCATCTATGGAATAGACTCCCCTCTCCACATCAAGCAGAGTGCCTCTTTACCCCTTTTTAAGCACAACCTGGATAACTTGATGGGAAACAGAAAATATACCCCTGGAATTCCACCCGTGTCCCTGCTGGACACAGAGACATCAGGTGCTGATTTATCTAAACATGGGCTAAACTCTTGGCTTGGCTTATAAGGGCCTCAGGGCCAATAGCCTAGTAACCTCCTTTGATCCATAGTTCAGTCCATCTATTACCATTGGTTTTGTCTTTGGCTTATCTTAACATTATACTAATGAAATTATTTTCTTCTGCTCTGTGAAGCATTAACAGTGGACTCTGAAATAGTCAGTCTTAGTGTTGCACTTTTTGTATAGCTGATTAATGATCCTTCTTTTGTTCTGTTTAGTTATGTAATTAGATATTGTGGATGTAATCAAATTTTTCACACTTTCAACATGTGTAAATTTAAAACCTTGAAAAATTGAAGCCTACTGCAACTGCCCCTGACAATCTATGTGGCAAATATCTTAAAACTAGCAGATGAAGCTATTATATATCCAGTCTCGGTTCTGATAAAGTGATTCATATTACAAATTAAAGTCCCCTTGCTGCGGATAAAAGAACATTCATTATTCCACTGCCCATGGATGGTATTAATACATATCTTTCAAGTTGTAGGTCAGTTGCCATTTTATCTCCCCTATCAAAAATATTGAAAAAATAACTGCGGTGGTGGTGCTGTGGTAGTGTTGTCGCCTCATAGCAAGACGTCCCGTTCGATTCTCAGCTAGAGCGTCTTCTGTGTGGAGGCATATGTGAATGGGGCGTGCCTTCGTTGAAGGTTGTGCGTCACGGCTGGTAACCCGGTACGTAAAAATCCACTATCATTAGTGGACCGGAGTTCCGCTGTGGCGATCTCTAACCGGGAAAAGCCAAAAGACACAAACAATTAAGTCAAAAATATTGAAAAAAATCTATTCATGTGTGACTTCTCAACTATGTAATAGATACCAGATTCTGTCTTCAACCCAGCACAGCTTCTGTCCTCATCACAGCACTACTACTTTGAGGAATTTTGTTAATACTGAAAACACCCATCAAAATTCTGGAAGCCTAGTCTCCACCCTCTTCCTAGACTTATCAAGAGCTTTTGAAACTCTCACATAAACTCTCATCCTTAGTGTGCACCAGTTCTACTTTGCAATGGTTCCATTTCTATAGCTACTTCTCAAACAGAGCACAGTAAGTCAAACAGAGCACAGTAAGTGAAGTGAAAAAAGATTTCTCTGTCTTCTTACCAGCAATTATTGGTGTCCCATAAGCATCTGTGCTAGGCCCTGTACTGCTAAATGTGTTCAGCAATTACATCTACAGTGCTACAAAAAAAAATGCTATCCTAGTTCAGTGCACTAAGTCTACCCTAATCTGCTCTGCCAAAACTCTCTCAAAACTCGAGTAACACCTTACATAACAATCCGTCTTACCAATTTGAAACATGGTTAAATAATTTACGACTAGTTCCAAAGCCCCCCCCCCCCCCCCCCAAAAAAAAAGTACTGCTGTTTACACAAAAACTATTGTCTTTGCCAACACTGTGAAAGAACAACTAAACCACAAAAAATTACTGGGTGCCATCATAGATGACCCGTTGAAGTCTGACCAACATGTATGTCTCATGGTTAAAAAAAAAAAAAAAAAATCAGTAAAACTAGGTACATGTTACAGAGTAAACACATACCTCACTAATATAGACAGAAGACATATAGTCTCTACTTTCTTTCTTTCTGCCATCATTCCTGTATGCTGCCCCAGTGGTTACTAACCTTTAAGTCTCGCAACTCTCTAAACTAGAACAGTGTTATAATATAGTAGCCACATTTGCAGTACACAATAACAGTAGGAACGCACTGCTGCCTAGTAATCAGAGAATTAAACTGGTTAGAACTTCCACATCACCTAGGTTTTTCTCAGCTAACTACAATACAAAGACTTCTTTATAGCCCAAAAAAATTGCCCAGCCCTTAGCAACTTATTATATTACTCCTCCAATAGAATTTTATGCTGTAGAGAAAAATTACTAGTCAGTATAACCAAATCACCTAATACTGTAGGTGACTGTATTCAAATAGTAAACTATGGCACCACATACCACTGAAATCGAGTCACAATGTAACCTCATTTAAAACACAGCTAAAGCTTCACTAATACATGAATAGTTTTACTAGCATCTCTGAGCAATATACATAGTTTTCTGACACTGCTCACCCCCTACCTGTATAGTTCTGTCAGTTTTATGATAATCATATATAATTGTCTCTGACTTTCTTAACCTGCCATCTTTACACTACCAAGTTCCTCCCCACTTCAGTTTCTCTGAATTTCTAAGGTCTAATCACAAGATCTATTATCTGTTTGACAGACCCGCTAATGCATTTCTTCAAATGCTCAGTGTTACATATCTCATAAATCCATAAACATCTTTTATATTACAGTAGTTGCCTTTACTTCATATGAATGTAATCTAATGAGAAAATTTTTGTCTGATTGTTAATGTATATTATTTAATGTCTGTTTAAAATGTTTGCAGTATGTTGGAGCTTTTCTCCTCAGGCCTCAGCTGAAAAGGTTTTTATTTATACTAAACCTAGTCAGATAAACCTGGTAAAAAAAAGCAAACTAAATAAAAATAAACTAAAAGATATGCACATTGCATTTGCCTATGGAAATAGGCCATCAATGTAAAGGGTTTATAGGCCACTTACCTAATTTACTGTCAAACAAACACTCCTACAGGCTATTGAGGAATGATCTATGCCTAACATACACGGCACCTCAAGAAATACAAATCCATGAGAACTACACGCTCCAGTGACTTAAACCTCAGCACAGAAACAAATAGAACATGCTGGAGGGACAGATTCATATCCCAGAGGCTCCCCTCACTCTGGAACAAAATGCATATGAAGTGTCTAATAACACCGGATTCTGGGGGAATCAGCGCTGAGGTTGTCAGACGTCCCTCCATATTAGTGCTTCAGCCCTGGATAGCTCGGGTTCAAGGTTGGCTTCAGGGTCAGGAGTTGTTGGTGCCAAGAGTTCCCTTTTATCTTCAGATCAAGGAGAGCCCTCTGAGCTAGTCATGACTTCAGCCTTTGAAAGGGTAATGGGCAGGTTCCAAGAATGAGGTGTGTCCAACTGGGTTGGTTTCACTGAAATCCCTGTAGGAGTCGTCATCTTCTAATAAAAAAACTCTCCGAGACCATGACTATAAAAGCGAACCGTTTAATATGAAGAAAAAGCTGACATAAAACTAAATAAAATCAATTCAGTTAGCGCTTTCACATTTATCCAAATGCTTCATCAGACTGTTAACAATTATATATATATATATATATAAGGACCAATATTTTCTACAGCAGAAAGGAGTGGCCATGGGTACTCCATGTGCCAACTCCTACGCTAACTTAGTCATGGCTTACTGGGAGCACACTTATATCATACGGAGTGCATACTATGGTAGTAACATCAGATTCTTCAAGCGTTTTTTTGATGACATTTATTTAATTTGGAGAGGCAATGCTGATACACTTAAAGAATTTATAGAGTATATGAGTGGGACCATGGATTTTCTATCCTTCACAGGAAAGTGGTCCTTTGATCGGATAGAATTATTGGATGTTCTGTTGTTGAAAGAAGGGAAAGATATACAGACACAGCTTTTTAGGAAGGAATGGAGGAAGAACACCATCCTGCACCATAACAGCATGCATCCTCCATATGTCTACAATAATATAGTGAAAAGTCAAGCTCTAAAAGTCTCTAGACCCACCAGTGATGATACTAGATTTAAGGAAATGGTAGATGTTAAGTTGTCTATCTCGCCTTCGTTCTTGCTGGTTGGGATCGGAGCCGATCCTCGGCTCTGACTCTGCCATCTTCAATAGCTCAAGAGCTGTTTACTGGCTCGAGGCTACCCCATATCTCGTAATGCCTAGCGATAGCTACCCAGGTCTCGTTTGCCGCTTCAGCTGCGAGGGTGTTGTTTTTCTGCCTCAGGCTTGTATATTTAACTTTTTGTGTAAATTCTCTCTAGAATTTAACTTTTCTAGTATTTTTCTGTTTTATTTTAGGGATAGTGTTGTTACTGTTGTAGTTAACTGTTTTTTCTATAGTGTTCCTTTTTTTTTGTTGTAGAACTCATTTAAATTAGAGAGTTCTCTCCACCCCTCCCCCCTTCCGCTGGTTAGCCGTTTAACTTAGAGGCTTTCCTATTGTTTTTCTTCTAGGTTAGCCATTTAAATTAGAGGCTATCCTATTACCTTTAAAAAAAAAAAACAATCCTTTATCTATATTCTTCTTAGATAGTACTAGTGTGTTTTTTGTGTCTGAGTATTTTTCTCTTATTGTCGGTGTTAAATTGGTTAGTTTCTTTTTTTCCAGTACAAGCATGTCCAAAGAAGCTAAGGTTTCTGGGTTTAAGAAGTGTGACTCATGCTGTCAGAAAATTTCTCTGACAGATGGGCACACTTCTTGCGTCTATTGTTTAGGCGCTGTGCACCTGCAGAAATCTTGTTCTGTTTGCCATGCCTTTAGTCCAAGAGTCCTGCAGGACAGGAAGAATAAGTTGATTCTTAGGGGTCTGTTAAAACCCCAGGATTCACCGGCCAAGAGTTCACAGCCAGTGAAATCCCCTAAATCCATTAAGCAGTCGGCTCCACTTTCGGAGCCAACTTCGGTCCAGGATTTTCCTTCACTGTCGGTTCCGGCTGGTACCGACAAGACAACCACCCTGTCGGCTCCATCAGAGGCTTTGGAGCTGTCACGGAGCCACAAGAGGCTGAGGTCCCCTTCCTTAGAGTCGGTGCATTCGTCTCCTCGGTCTCCTTTACTTCAAAGTGAGCGTAGCCACCGATCCTCTCACTCCTCTAGGCTGTCAGATCATGATGTGGAGAGAGTAGTCAGTAGGTTGCTAAAGTCGCAGGCACTAGCTAAATTGTTGTCCAGCCCTCCTCAACAGGTATCGGCTCCATCCACTTCTCTCGATGTTCCTCCTCCGACTCCAATGAGTTCGGAGCCGGAGTTCGTTGGGGTTCGAGTAGTGGAACCGTCGGCTCCGATAACTCTATCTCCTTTCATTCCGACGTCGGCTCCGATTCCCTCGGTGGTACCTTCCATCGGGGGATCTGAGTGCCGTGGCTCCCTCGTCGACTGGGGGCGAGTGGCATCGGACCCTTGTCCGACCACATTCTCCCTCTCAGAGCTTCGGTGCAGGTGAGCTTGGCTCCAACATCGGCCTCAGAGCTGTCCCCCTCGGTGCGGATAAAGATGCCTATTTCTTTATAACCGGCACTTTCTCTGCCTCATGGCAGGGATGCCTTTGAGGTCATGCGGAGTGTGCTGTCCTCTTAGTCAGCTCCACTTTCAGCCCCACTGGTTTCCCCTGTAGTGCCTGTGCCAACCTCTGCTCCTCCTCCAGACCCTAAGCCTAGGGAACCGATGCTCCAGGACACCCCATTGTGTGTTTCCTCCACTTCCGAGACCTCTCCTGATCACTCAGAGGAGCCCCCTCGGTAGAAGAAGTGTAAGAGAAAGCACATTGACTCCCCTGATCTGTCACTTCTGATACAGACTTAGATGATTCGGAAGGGTCCCCGAGATCCCCCTCTGAAGAAGTTTTTTTTCTCGAACATCCTGGAAATGCTTAGGCAGAGGGGGACCTGGAATCCCCTAGCCCCTACCGAGGATGAATCTGTATTTCTGGATGCTTTCGGTTCCCGACCTTCCACCTCCTGGGTTTCTCCGCCTTTCGATCCACATATGGCAGTGGTGGCTCGAAAGGCTTGGTCAGCTACGGATACAGTGGAACCAACTCCAAGGAGACCTGGTAAATTCATTACAGCGCCCCAGGATAAACAATTCCTTTTTAAAGGTGTTCCTGTTGATGCCATGGTGGTAGCAGTAGCCACCAAAAAAGAGTTAGGGGAGACCTCTTCATCTGTCCATCCCCCAAACAAGGAGTCTAGGACGATGGACAGATGTGGGAAGCGAATGTTCGTTTCAGCGACCTTCTCCATGAAGTCACTGAACTACCTATGTCATTTTACCCAACTTCAAAGGGATCTCCCTAAAGAGCTCGGAGATACCCTCCAAGATCCAGCAGCTGAGGGTGCACAAGCCAAAGTAGCTTCCCATCTAGCGACGCTTAATTCTATTGTTAAGTCCTCCATGAGGCTCATTTCCTATGCAGCCGATGGGGCGAGTCGAGCCGCAGGTATGGGTGTGGCCCTTAGGAGGCATGCGTGGATGTGGCTATGTAACTTTGCGGAACCCTTTCGAGCATCCTTCACCAACACTCCCTTTGATGGTTCCTTTCTTTTTGGACCACAGGTGAAAGACACTTTGACTAGGTGTGAGCAAGAAGGCAAGACTCTCTCTGCCGTGGGAGTCCATTTTTCCACTCCCTCTAGACCTTACCCCAAGGGTCAGAAGAGTGGAAAGATGTGGTTTCATAAATCTCAGGGAGTTTTGCCCGACACATGTAGTGATTTTTCCTCCAGAGGCAGAGGGGGAAACAATAATAATAGACGCCGCCTTCGTGGCAGAGGGAGTCCGCAGAACAAGGGCAACAGAGAATCTTTCTCTGATAAGCCCTTCCGGCATCCCTGAAGGATTGCCCGGCTGCTCACCTCTAGAGGCAGTCGGGGGAAGACTTTCACTGTACCCAAAAGCCCGGCAAAGTTTAACACAAGACAGATGGGTACGGTCTGTTATATCCGGAGGTTACAAAATTCCCTTCCATCAACCCCCCTTACAGTCAAGGAAGACCCTTCCAGATGTTCCACCCAATCTGAAGGAGCAAGCAGTAAGAGAAGATCTGAAGTAGTTAACTTCATTTGATCAGCAACCTGTGGGTATCGGATCCGTTCTTGGATCCGAGCCGGCAGCTTTCCAAGCAAAAAGATCCGAGCTCTCAGCTCCTCCCCCTTACCCATAATGCCCTGCTACCTCCCTCCAATCCTCAGATCTCATTTGCCATGGCTTCTGACAGCTTTAAGCGACGAGCTCTTGGCATTGGGTGAGAGTTTCAAAACTTTTAAAAGCCTTTTAAAACTATTTGATAAGAATTTTTGTGTGTTGTGTGAGTGTAGTAGGCCCTTAGTTGTCTGTCTTTATATTTTTCTCGGGTTTTTGTGGTAAACTTACTGTTTAAATTTAATTTCTTCCCTCCCCTTTACTGTGTGTGTGGTCATGCGATGGCTGAAGGGCCTAAGGCCATTTTTTCAAAATGCACTGAGTGTGGCCATAGGCTGTCCCCAGTGGATGGCCACACTCAGTGCGATCTCTGCCTAGGGGTAGCCCATTTGTCTTCTGGCTGCCAAGTGTGTGCGGCCTTCAACCCCCCAGCTGTTAGGGATAGGAGGAATAAGTTAATCCTGGTGGGGCTTTTGCCTGCAGATTCTTCTTCCTCCTCTCTCTCTAAGGCACCAGCCGCTGCTGCGGCTGTCCTGCCTTCAGTTCCCTCTCCCCTGACTGGGACTCAACCTCCCTCTGTGTCTCAGGGAGAGGAGGACTCTTCTACAAGAGAGAAGTGGCACAGGGACAAAGAGAGGCATAAAAGCCATAAGAGGCGGGCAGAGTCTCATTCCTCTGCTCCGCCAGCTAAGGTAGTTAGCCCTCCCAGGAGGGACTCCGGATCTTCACCCTCTCGGCTCTGTTCCCCCCCGCTTTTCTCTGGAGCCAGAGGAGGAGTACCGGTCTCCCTCTAGGTCATCGAGGTGGCCTTCCTGGCCCGCTTCAACGACCTCTTCGAGGTCCACCAGAAGCATGTCTGACGCTGATTTGGTCAATTCTTGCAGGCCCAAATGCAGATGGGGGTGCTCCTGGCTCCCCCCCCCTCCGGGGGGAGCTCGGCCCCTTTCTTTGCCCCAATTGCTCCTTCGCTATTGGGTTTCGGAGTCTTTGGATCCGAGCCATCTCGGACCCGGGGAGTCGGCGGCGCTGACAATGGTGGCTACTTCGACGCCAACCGTACCCTCGAGTGTATCGGATCCGAGCTCTCAGGGCCGAGAGCCGAGCTTTAGATCCGCAGGGGTGAGTGTATCTTCGGCTCCATTTTGGTTGGAGCACACTCCCCTTTCGGGTCCGATCTCATCGGCTCCGACACCGGTCCTTGCGTCGGAACCGAGGGGGCTGCTCTCGGAGCCAGGGGAGAGTGGTTCGCCCTCGGCTTTTGACGTAGTGGAGAGGGTTCTGTCGAGGAGTTCCAGGTCCCCAGTCCGGGCTACGGATCCACCCGTCACTCCTGCGCATTTGGGCCTATCTTCCATCATCCGGCCCCAGGGACAGTCTGCGTTGGCGCTCCAGTTGGTTCCCGTAGGGGAACAGGACCCCATTGGTGAGCCCTCCTCGGACAGTCCCGCCGAGGAGGTCCCTCACAAACAAAAGTGCAAAAGGAGGCACTTGGACTCCCCTGAGTCCCTCACGGAGGACACGGACTTAGAGGAAGGTTCCCCAAGGTCAACCCCTGAAGACGTCTCCTTTGGAGACATTATGGAAATGCTACGTATCAGAAGAGGGTTGTCTGCCAAAAAACCTTCCTCCGATGAGTCTGTGTTTCTGGAGGTGTTTGACGCAGGTCTGTCTACCTCTTGGGTGTGTCCCCCCCCCCCCCCGACTGATCCCCTGGTAGACTTGATTACTACCAGGGCTTGGAAGGAGCCGGACACCGTGGAGCCAATCCCTAGAAGACCAGACAAAATACTCAGTCCCCCTCCTGACAGACAGGTGTGGAATAAAGGTTCCCCAGTAGATGCCATGGTGGTGGCGGCCGCCACTAAGAAGGAACTAGCACAGGAAAGTTCCTCGGTCCATCCTCCTGATAAGGGCGCTGAATTACCTGACACACGTCATCAGGCTCCAGCCCCCAGGGTGTTCACCAAGGTCATGGTAGTTGTAGCAGCCCATTCAGGTCTTTCCGTACCTGGACGATTGGCTCCTCACTGCCCCCACCAGGCATCTGCTTTGCTTTGCCAGGGATTATTCCCTAGCCTTGGCCCAGCGTCTAGGCATTACTATAAATTTTCAGAAGTCGTCTCTTCATCCTGTGCAAGTTCTGGATTTTATAGGTGCCAGGATAAATACACACCAGGCAAAAGCCTTTCTAACAGCGGACAGGTTGCGCAACTTGTCACTACACATAATGGCGCTCCTACAGTCGCCAGCCCCACCTGCAGAATTGGTCCTGAGAGCCCTGGGCTCCATGGCGGCAGCCATCAGCCTAACACCTCTTGCACGATTGCACATGAGAGTCCTTCGATGGACTCTTCAGGTTCAATGGTCTCTTCTACTTCACCCATTGGATTCTCCAATTCCCCTGAGCAGGGTTTGCAGGAACTCCCTTCTTTGGTGGCTCCATTCCCGAGAGCTGCGGGAAGGGAGACCGTTTGTGATGCCTCAACCCCAAGCCACGCTGACCATGGATGCTTCTCGTCTCGGATGGGGGGGCATTCTATGGGCAGAACCTTCCAAGGCATGTGGACTCCCTTAGAGACCATTCTGCATATTAATGTCCTGGAGATGAGGGCTGTGCTTCTAGCATTGCAAGCCCTTCAAGACCTTCTTCCTCTGGGGCTATTGCAATTCAGACAGACAACATGGCTGTAGTCTGGTACATCAACAAACAGGGAGGAACCAGATCTTACCCTCTTTGTGGAGAGACTATGAGAGTTTGGGACTGGGTGATTTCCACCAACCGCTTTCTGGTAGCAACGCATATTCTGGATCGGGCCAACATTCTAGCGGACAAGCTGAGTCGCTCGATCCTCACACCTTACGAGTGGTCTCTAAACTGATCGGTAGCGAATCAGATCTTCCTCAGATGGGGTCAACCTTGCTGCGATCTTTTTGCTTTTCCTTCAAACACAAAATGCAGCGAGTTTTTCGCTCTGATTCCCCCAACAGGGGAGTGCCCCAGAGACGCTCTGGTTCATGCTTGGCCTCCCGGTTTCCTTTATGCTTATCCTCCTCTTCCACTAATGACAACATTTCTGCAGAAAGCTCATCGGTTGGGGAGCAAGATAATCCTCATAGCCCCATTCTGGCCTCATCAGATCTGGTTCCCTTACCTGCGGTCTCATAGTGTAGTTCCTCCTTGGATCTTAGATCCCATTCCGGATCTGATCTCTCATCCTGCTGGATTACAGCCCCCAAACCTGGGCGACCTCAAGCTCACGGCTTGGTTGATCCAGTTTCACTAATAGCAAGGACTCCCGGCATCTCGTCTCCCATAAAATCTATTCTGGTAGTGGCGCATAAGCCTTCTACCAGAAAGATCTACAGAAGTAAATGGAAGCGTTTTTCCATCTGGGCCAAAATAGGGATTTAGATCCTTTTACTGCTCCCATTCCAACGGTTCTTGAATTCTAGTCCCATATCTTTTACCAAGGAGCTAGTGCTTCTACAGTCAAAGTCCAAATGGCAGCTGTTTCCCATTTCCACATAGGGGATAACCCTGGTCCCTTAGCGTCCGCTAAGATATGCAAAACTTTTTTGAAAGGCACTTTTCTGTTGAAACCTGTGGTCAAGAATGCGGTTCCACCCTGGGACTTAACCTTGGTTCTTCAGGCATTGACTGGCCCACCCTTTGAACTGGCTGCTTCGGTTGAGTTAAAATTTTTGTCTTGGAAAACAGCCTTCCTGATTGCAATTACTTCACCCAGGAGAGTATCTGAGCTTCAAGCCCTTTGTATGAAACCCCCGTATCTGGTCTTCCATAAGGACAGAGTGTCTCTCAGGACTGACCCGTCTTTCTTGCCAAAGGTGGCCTCTGAATCCAATATCAACCAATCCATTCATTTGCCTGTGTTCTTCCTCAACTTTCAGAACAAAGGGGCATACAGATTGCACTTATTGGATGTGCACAGACAATTGTGTTTTTACTTGCACAGGACAGCCACTACTAGGAAATCTGATCAACTTTTTGTGTCTTTCGCTAAACGATCTTTAGGAAATCCTATTACGAAAGTTACCTTGGCCAGATGGATATCCCAATGCATCGTGCATGCTTATTTAGCCTCTGGCCAGCCTGAACCCTTAGGGGTCCATGCCCATTCTACCCGGTCAATGGCTACTTCTGCAGCATTCTGGTTGAGGGTTCCTCTAGACAACATCTGCTCAGCAGCTACTTGGTCTTCTTCTCATACCTTCATTTCTCATTATAAGTTGGATCTGATATCCAGGAGTAGGCTATCATTTGGCTCCGCAGTGCTCCGGAATATCCTTCCTTGAGGTCCATCTAAGGTTTTAGGTAGCTGGGGACTCTGTCCCACAGGTTGCTGATCAAATGAAGTTAACTACTTCAGATAAAGAAGTTATGTACTCACCATAACGTTCCATCTGAGTAGGTAACTTCATTTGTCTGCAACCAACCCCCCCTCCTTCCCCCTAACCTGTTTCATGGTTATTTCTATGACGTAAGGTTTCACCTTGTCATGCATTAGGTTAGTGTTCCTCTTTCGAGGGTCTTAGTGTGTTTTTGTTTTAGGCAAACTCGATCTGAGGACTGGAGGGAGGTAGCAGGGCATTATGGGTAAGGGGGAGTAGCTGAGAGCTCGGATCTTTTAGCTTGAGAAGCTTCCGGCTCGGATCCGAGGACGGATCCAATACCCACAGGTTGCAGACAAATGAAGTTTCCTACTCTGATGGAACGTTATGGTGAGTACATAACTTCTTTTTTCAAAACTGCTAGAAAAAAGAGCCATCCAGGAAGTCCCGGCAGACTAGCACGGATCCGGAACTTACTAAGTGTTCTTTTTAGTACCAAAAAAGACAGGGGACTGGAGACCAATTCTGGATCTCAGCAGACTAAACAGGTCTGTACAAAGAACAAAGTTTCGGATGGTCACGCTACAGTCCATTCTACCCTTTCTGGGTCAGGACAATTGGATGTGGTCGATAGATCTTCAGGATGTGTACTACCATATCAAGATGGACAGGCGCTCCAGGAGATATCCTCGCTTCTGGCTGGGGGCCAGTCATTATCAGTTCAGAGCTCTGCCCTTTGGTCTCACCACAGCCCCCCAGGGTGTTCACCAAATGTATGGCAGTGGTCACCACTCACCTGAGACATCAAGGATTCCAGGTGTTTCCATATCTAGACGACTGGCTCCTCACTGCTACCACCAGGCATCAACTCCTACAAGCGCGGGACTACACAATCACAATCTGTACCCAGCTAGGCATTACATTATATTTCAAAAAATTTGCCTTGTCGCCCTGTCAATCTATCACTTACATAGGAGCAGACTTAGACACAAGGAATATGTTTGCAAGGCTACCACTAGAAAGAGTGTCTGCAATTTGTCAGCAAGTACAAATTCTAATTCAGAGCAAAAGGATCCAAGTCAGGTACGTCCTTCAAACTCTGGGTTCCATGGCAGCAGCCATTCTTCTAATCCCACTACCGAGCTTTCATATGAGAATTCTTCAGTGGCTTCTGTTCATGCAGTGGTCCTTCCAAGAGCTACCCATGACTTACATGATCATGATCACGGATGCATGCAAAAGACATCTTTCTTGATGGATGGTCTCCCCACTAGTTACTCAGGGCAGACCTTTCATACAACCCCCTCCAGTAGCCACAGTGATGACAGACGCTTCCCTGATAGGGTTGGGGGGGCATTATCTGGGCAGGACAGTCCAAGGCACTTGGCAACCTCACGAGTACCATCTGCACATAAATGTCCTGGAAATGAGAGCCGTGCTCCTGGCGTTGCAAGCATTTCAAGACCCTTCCTTCTGGGACCATTGTTATTCAAACGGACAACATGTCAGTGGTGTGGTACATCAAGAAGCAGGGCGGAACCAGATCCCTCCTCCTGTGTCGAGAAGCACTCAGACTTTGGCAGTGGGCGATTTCCTCCCAACGTTTTCTGATTGCAATGCACATCCCTGGGAGATCCAACGTCATAGCGGACAGGCTCAGCAGAGCTATCCTCATGCCTCACGAGTGGTCTCTGAATCAGGAAATTGCAAATCTTATTTTCCGCAAATGAGAACAGCCTTGCTGCGATCTCTTTGCTACTCCCTTCAACAGCAAATGCAGCAACTACTTCTCCCTTCTTCCGCTTCCGGGTCACATACCCAGAGACGCTCTAGTCTACGATTGGCCCCAGGGACTCCTTTCCTCCTTTCCCCCTGATACCCAAACTTATACAGAAAGCAATATCGTTGGGTTGCAAAATGATCCTCATTGCCCCCTACTGGCCTCGACAGATATGGTTCCCGTTCCTGCACCGTTAGCTTCTCGATCAGCCTTGGACTCTGGACCCAATTCCAGACCTCCTGGTTCATCAGTCAGGCGGGTTGCATCAATCCCTCAAAACTCTCCAGCTCACAGCTTGGTTGCTCCACTTCCAACCTTAGCCAGGCTTCCTAGCATTTCCCCTAGCAGTCCTTGAGATTATAGTCTCCTCTCATAAGTCTACAACGAGGAAAACTTATGCTAGCAAATGGAAACGTTTCTCTTGTTGGGCAGAGGCTAGGAATGTGGATCCCTTTTCAGCCCCAGTCCATGAAATTCTGGAATTCCTAGCACATCTGTTTCACTCCAGGTCCACCTCCACTATGATGAGGGTACAATTAGCGGCCATTTCTAACTTTCATGTTGGCTTGTCTAATTCTAACATTATATCTCATAAGCTCTGTAAAGCTTTTTTGAGAGGGACAATTCTTCTTAGGCCTCCAGTGAGAGATCCCCCCTCCTCCTTGGGACCTTAATTTAGTCCTAACTTCCTTAATTTTGCCCCCTTTTGAACCAGCAGCGTCCTGCTCATCAAGTTTCTATCTTGGAAGACACTCTTTCTGGTAGCTATTACTTCGGCCAGAAGCTTCTCCGAACTTCAGGCACTATGTGTTCGTCCTCCCTACTTGGTTTTTCATAAGGACAGGGTTGCTCTGAGGACTAATCCTTCGTTTCTTCTTAAAGTCTGCAAAGAAAATAATTTAAACCAATCTATAGATCTTTCTGTGTTTTTCCCAAATTATACCAACAAGGCAGAGTACAAACTACACCAATTGGTCGTCCATAGACAATTGAGTTTTTACCTGCACAGAACTAAAGAAATAAGGAAGTCGGACCAAATATTCCTTTCTTATGCCTTAGGCAAACAAGGTCTCACAGTTTCCAAGGTAACCTTGTTGAGATGGTTATCGCACACTATTACTTTCATTTATCAGTTAAGGAACACAGAGTTACCTATTAAACCGAAAGGTCATTCTATTAGGGCCTTGGCCACCTCTGTAGCCTTCCACTCTAGGTTGCCCATGGATTCTGTCTGTGCAGCTGCCAAGTGGGCAAACCCTCATACCTTTATTTCTCATTACAAGCTGGATATGGTCTCCAGGAGCAGAGCTGACTTTGGTTCCACTGTTCTGAAGAGTCTGTTCCACTGAGCCACCCAGGATGTTAGGTGCTATGGACGTTGTCCCAACCAGCAAGAATGAAGGGGAGATAGACTACTTAACATAAAGAAGTTATGTACCTACCATAACGTTCCATGTTAGTTGTCATCTCGCCTTCTTTCTTGCGTCCCACCCTCCGTCCCCCAGTCCTAGTGGACCGAGCGGAGTTTCTGTTTCACTGGCGGAGTGTTCTCTTGTTTTTTTCCTCTATTGACTTAGAGACTATGGCAGGTATAGTCAGCCTATTATTTGGATTAGTCTAGTCTCTTGCTATTTCTGGAGTTAGCTATTTCAAATGAGATCTGGGTAGCTATCGCTAGGCATTATGGGATAAGGGGTAGCCTCGAGCCAGTAAACAGCTCTCGAGCTATTGAAGATGGCCGAGTCGGAGCCGCCCACCCAGCAAGAAAGAAGGTGAGATGAAGACAACTAACATGGAACGTTATGGTAGGTACATAACTTCTTTATATGCTACATAAAGACTTTTATGATAGAGGATACAAATCAAGTGAAGAAGTGATGTTACATCAAGAAGATAAGGTGAGCAGGACTACATCAGGGAGACCCTACATATGTAGGAGTAATAGAAGACATTGCTCCACTACTACATTAGTTAAGGATAAGGTATTGAATAAGGTAGTAATACCATACACCAACAACGTTAAGATTAGAAACATCTTTTTTAAGAATTGGAATATCCTTACAGCTGATACTAAATTACAACAGTTAGTGAATTTCTCCAAGCTTCACTTATAGGAACACCAAATCTCTAAAACGATTATTTTGTTATGAAAATGTTAAGCTGCAACAGAATCCATCAGACAGGAAAGGGACCTTTGCCTGTAGAGCATGTAATCAATGCAGTTATATGTCTAATGTTAGTTATTTTATCCATCCAGATACTGGACAGAGGTATAAGTTTGATCTGTATGCTGACTGTAAAACTCGTGATTTGGTCTACCTAGCAGTCTGCATAGAATGTGGACTTTTTTACGTAGGGAAAACAAACAGGACCCTACGTGAACGTGTTGGAGAACATATCTATGCCATTAACAGAGAAGATGACAGTAATGTATTAGCAAAACATGTCATCACTCATGGCACCAAACATAGTTTTAAGTTCACTGTCATAGCATTAGTATGGAAGAACAATAGATTAGGAGATCATAGGAACTATACAGAACAAAGGGAAGCCAGATGTAGCATGAAGCTACAAGCGGACAGATCCTCTGGCTTGAATGATAGGCCTTCATTAAAGCCTTTTCTTATAGCTAGGAATCTAAAACATTAATGGCCATAACATGCACAATCCTAGATATTTTAGTTTGTCAGGTTACCAGTTACTTGATTGTTGCTGTTAGATGGAGTTAGTTATTAGACACTTCATATGTATTCTGTATTTTTTTTGTTTTATATACACATTTTGAGTAAATGCATGAAATTAATCTATTGCATTCACTTACTTTTAAATGTATAAACAAATCATTTTATATATTATATATTTAAACAGTAGTTGAATGAAATGTTTTGTAAATTTATATATATATACTTTTATTTTATTATATATTTTCTACTATATTATTTATGTATATTAAGTGTTTATGATGGTGTTTTACTTCAATGCCATTAGTTTTTAGAAGTGAGATTACTTTAAATTTAGCTTCTGATCAGTGATTGGTTAGTGAGTAAAGGAGCTGCTATTTAACTGTGATAATACATTCATTGTTAACAGTCTGATGAAGCATTTGGATAAATGTGAAAGCGCTAACTAAATTGATTTTATTTATTTTTATGTCAGCTTTTTCTTCATATTAAACGGTTCGCTTTTATAGTCGTGGTGTGCCTCAGAGAGTTTTTTATTGAATATTTTCTCGTGCTTTGTTTGGGGCACTTCACCCTTGCTAGTGTTTTTTTTTTTTTTTTTTTTTTTTATACTAGTCGTCATCTTCCCCTCATCATCTTGCCAGACAGGGACAGTCATTTCCAAGAGTTTCTGCTTCATCAGTTCCCAGTCTGATTCAGACCCTTCTGTTACTCCCATAGAAGGTCAGCACACAGACTGTTTTCAGAATCCTTTGCTGAAGACACTGATGTAGAGGAAGGAGGGAGTTCCTCTTGATCCATAGATGAGGGTAAGGTGGTTCACACAGCCTATCTAGATCTCGCCAAGGCTTTCGACACCATCCCCCACTCTGGAGTTATAGATAAACTTACTAAACTAGGTATAAATCCATATGTCTCAATATGGGTTGCCAACTGGCTCACTGACAGAACCCACACTGTGAAAGTAGCAGACTCTAAATCCAACTTCAGACCAGTGACAAGTGGAGTACCACAGGGTTCAGTCCTAGGTCCTCTCCTGTTTGGTATCTACTTCTCTGAAGTATAGGCTAACACAGAAGGTCTTTGGCTAACAAAGTTCACAGATGACTGCAAACTAGGAGCCATAATCAAAACTCCTAACGATGTGGACATCCTACAAAAGAGCCTCAGTGAGACAGATGCCTGGTGTTAAAGCCATGGCCTCAAGCTCAATGCCAAAAAGTGCATTGTTATCCCTTTTGGTAAAAACTCTGTACCCATGAACTACCACATAGGTGGTAGTCTACTTAACACCGAAAGTGTGATGAGAGACCTTGGGACACAGGTGGACAGTAGTCTCTCCTTTGATAATCACATCGCCACAGTAGTCAGGAAACCCTTCTACATGGCACACCTCATCACAAAAGTTTCTCATCCAGGAAAAAAGAGGTCATTGTTCCCCTCTACCCATCACTCATTAGACCCATTATAGAGTATAATGAACCTATAATCCGTTTTTGGATGTCAGTGTTGGCAATATCCTCAAATTGATGAAACAAAGAGGGGGATGGTCATCCCAAGACCCTTCACTTGAGGAGTCAGTGTTCTTGGAAGCCTTTGGTTCTGGCCCAACATCTTCCTGGGTGGTACCACACACTGATCCCCTTGTCGACCTTATGGCTCAATGGGCATGAAAAGACCCTGATGTGGTGCTGCCCATCCCCAAGAAAGTGGATCATATATTAGCTGCATCCAAAGACTTGAAGCATTGGAGCAAGGGTCCCCAGTGAATGCTGTAGTGGTGAAAGTGGCCACAAAAAACTCTGAAAAAGTTCCTGTGTTCATCCCCTTGACAAGAGGGTCAAGGACAATGGATAGATTTGAGAAGCAGGCCTATGCATTAACCACTTTTGCTCTTAGATCTCTAAATTACTTAGCTCATTTGACCAGATTCCAGAGAGATTTGACCAAAGAAATCTGCAAGTCTCTCTCAGGGGTATCACCTGTAAATGTTCAAAAAACAGTGGAATCCCAGATTTCTACCCTACAGTCCACCTCAAATGCACCCATGGGCATGCTCTACAAAGCAGGCAATAGTACAGCAGGAGCGGCAGGTGCCATTCTTACAGTGTGCCACCATGCCTGGGTGCATCTGTGTGATTTTGCATAAAGCTTTAAGTCATACTTTGTTAATGCCCCTATGATAGTTCAACTCTTTTTGGACCTAAAGTCAAAGACACACTTGCAGGGAGCCAACAGGATGGTGAGACCCTCTCTCCACAGTGGGAGTCTGCTTTTGAACCCCACAAATGTCCTTCTGTAGGAGTCAAAGATTAAGAAAAAATATGATTTTGTAAACCAGAGAGTTCTTACCGAGACTCCCCAGGTTATAGACCTCTTTGAGGCAGAGGTGGAGGTAATTTTAATGGACGATGCCATAGAGGCAGAACGAAACTACACAACCAGGGCTTTCACGGTCCTTTTGATAAGAAAGCCTATCAACACTCCTGAACGGTTGCCGCACTGCTGCACGGTGGAGGCAGTCAGGGGTGCATATCTTTGCATCCCCGAGCCTGGCTCCACATAACTTCAGATTCTTAGGTTCAAAAGATAATTTCCAGAGGCTGTTCAGTTTACTTTTCCATTCAACCTCAGAAAAAGAAAAAAGTCCCCGATGTTCCACCCAGGCAGTAGGATTTGGCAACCATAGAAATTGCAAAGCTTGGGGGGGGGGTCATCTGTTTGGTCCTCCAAGACCAGTTAGAATCCTGAATCTATTCAAGGTTCTTTTTAATACCAAAGAAAACAAGGCACCTCAGCCCCATCCTAGGCCTCTATCATCTAAACCAATTTGTGGAACAGACAAAATTCCTGATTGTCACAATTCAGACTATTTTACTTATGCTGAGGATGGACAGTTGGATGTGCTCCCTAGATCTCCAGGATGCCAGTTAGCATATCAAGATAGCAAAGCACTCCAGGACATTCCTCCACTTCTGGCTGAAAGCCAGTCATTACCAGTCCCAAGTCCTGCGTTTTGGTCTCACTACAGCCCCCAGAATGTTCACCAAGATAATGGCAATGGTAGTAGTGCAGCTGTCTCTGCTTGAGATCCAGATGTTCCCATGTCTTGATGATTGGATCCTAATGCTTTACCTCCGAACATCTACTGCTCTACGATTAGGATCAGTTGCTCCGGTTGTAACTGTACCTATGCATAATTTTCCAAAATACCACTTGTCCCCCTCCCAGGAAATAGAGTATCTGATATTGTTAATCCTCATTCATTCCTTACGCATGGGTATCGTTTCCGACCTCGGAACCGAGCCGGCCATTTTCGAAGCTCGCGTCAGCTATAAACTCTCGAGCTAAACACTTACCCATAATCCCCCTCTCCCTGTTACCTCAGATTTCATTTGCCACGTTGCCATTCGGTCGTGTCAAGCTGCTTCTCTTGAGCTAAGTATAGATATTTGTTGTCAGACTAGTCATATATATAACTTTTTTTTTTCAGAAAAGTTTCTATTTTATTATCTCTTACCCTATCGCATTTAGCGACCATATTTTCTTGAGTTTTCTTCTCTGTACTCTGCAGCTTTTACCGTGAGGTATTTCTCCCTTACCATCGTTGTTAATCTCTTCATTTCTTCATATCTTCAGGTATTCTTTTGTACCATTGCTGGTACCCTTTCTACTGTCCCCTTTTTCTATCATGGCAGATAAGAAAGGTAGTCCGGGATTCAAAAGGTGTTCTGATTGTGGACACAAATTACCTACATCAGGTGCACACTCTTTGTGCGTTTATTGCTTGGGTATGTCCCACTTATCTGTTGACCCGCCCTGTGCTCTGTTTTTCTAATAGAACCTTGTTGGAAAGGAAAAATAAGTTGCTGCTGAAGGGACTTCTCAAATCTCCCTTTTCAGAGGCTATTTCTGGGTCAGAGGCTTCAACCCCTCCTAGAGCCCATAAGAAATTTTTGGATGATCCTACTAAGGCCAAGTCTTTGCCTTCGTCCCCGACTGGGGACTCCCGCTAACCAAGACCTAAAAAGGCTAAAGTTTCTGCTTTGGGGCTCACTCAGTCATCCCCAGTGTTTTTGGTGCCTAGACCTTCAGCACCATCAGTGATCTCGACTCCGTCTTCTCCTGTAGCCTTTACTATATCGGCACCGAGGGGTTCCTTGGTTCAGACTATTACGACTATTGCATCGAAACTGACTGTTCAGTCGGTGCAGACCTTGACCACGTCGGCTCCAAAATCTTACTCTGAACCGACGCCTCAGTTATTGGCTCCAATTTTGTCGGTACCAGCTTCGGTACTGGCAACCACTTCGGCATCGATCCTTGTGTCAGTGCAGACCATGACCTCTGCACCAGTTATTACCTCGGTGCAGACACCCGTAGTCCAGTCTCTCTTGGCACCATTGTTCTCGGTGCAGACTGGTGAGGTGGGCACCGAGCTTGTCTCTTCTGTGGACAGACCTGTCTCTCCCTCAGTCTCCGTGAGGTCCACTAGAAGCCTTTCCGAACACGACGTGTTGCGTCTTGTGAATCAAGTGCTTCTGGCCAGAGGTATCCCGCCCCCCCCCAGGACATATCCTTCCTTGGGAGGTGATCACCCATCTCCAAAGACCCCTTCTTATTCTCCTCCTTCATTGCCTTTGGAGTCCATTGTTATAGCACAGTCTTCCCCCTCTGCGGTTCCCTCTATGGATCTCACTAAGGAACCGCAGTTGCCTTTGTGGCAGGAGAGTTTTGCTTGAACCCAGGATGACAGTTGTGACACATGTAATTTGCTGTTCCACAGCCATCCGGGGACTCTGAGTCGACAGGCTGAGCCACTTATGAGAGGGGTGACCCCCTGTCCTGAACACTCACCCCTCTTCCAGGTGGACCAGCCTTTCAACTGATGGAGAAGGCTCTGGATTCTGCTGGCGATACTTTGCTGTCTATCACCCCGCCCTCCTCTGGTACACTGTTTTCAAAAGTCGCACCTAGCGGACACCGCGTGCAAGGGCTTCAGGACATATTCCCACAGGAAACCCCTTTTCTGCTGTCTTCCCCAGCTTCTCCCTCTGAGGAAGTCCACCGGAAAAGTTTGTGTAAGAGGAAGCACATGGACTCTACAGAGGAGTCCCTCACTGAAGACACAGACTTTGATGAGGGGGAAGGATGCCCTCGGTCACCCTCTGAGATATCCTTTGGTGATATCCTTGAAATCCTTAAACAGACAGGTGACTGGCAGCCCTCTACTCCGACCTCTGAGGAGTCTGTGTTCCTGCAGGCTTTTCGCACCCGGCCCCCTACCTCCTGGGTTACTCCACCTGCCAATAAACTTCTCCGGCTCATCGTGCAGCGTTCATGGAAGGCTCCTGACACCATCGAGGCAATTCCCCGGAGGCCAGATAAGATTTTGTCCCCTCCTGCTACGGATCCCCATTGGTCTAAAGGTCTTTCTGTGGATGCTCTGGTGGTGGCGGCCGCAACAAAAAAGGATCTGGTGGAAGAAGAAAGCCAGACTGTCCATCCGTCTAACAAAGAGTCCTGGGCCCTGCACAGGATAGGGAAGTGCACCTTTGCATCAGTGACCTTTACTATCAGGTCCCTGAATTATATGGCACACTTTACCAGGCTTCAAAGGGATCTGATTTCCGAGCTGTCTGAAACCTTGGCTGGTGGCGGTGTCTGATGAGGTCCATGGCAAAGTGGCCTCTCAGCTGGCCACCATTGAGTCACTGTCTAACTCCTCAATGCAACTGATATCTCATGCATCAGAAGGAGCAGCTAGAGTGGTGGGTTCAGCTGTGGTCTTGAGACGACAAGCCTGGATGCGCTTGTGCAATTTCATGGAACCCTTTAAGGCTTCCTTTCTTAACGCTCTCAATCAGGCCTCTTCGTTGTTTGGATCCAAAGTTAAAAGCCCACTGGCCAGATGTGAACAGGACGGTAAGACCCTTTCTGCCATAGGTGTCCGTTATTCTTCCCCTCAACGTGCTTTCTCCCGAAACCAAAAGAGTGGGAAGATATGGTTCAAGAAATCGCAGGGTCCTTTCCGTGACACACTGGCCGAGTTCTCCCTCTTGAGGCAGGGGAGGAAACTCACAGGGAAGATGCTGCTTTCGGGGCAGAGGGGGTCTGCGTAACCAGGGTTCCAGGGGCACTTTCCCTGGCCAATACTACCAGCGCTCCTGAAGAACGGCCCAACTCCTTTCCTCTGAAGGTGGTTGGGGGTCGTTTCTCCTTGTACCCTTCTGCCTGGCTAACCATCACCACTGATTCTTGGGTACAAAGGATTATAACCAGAGGTTATCCCCTTCGATCTTTGTCCTGTCCCTTCAAAAATCCTTCCTGACGTTCCACCCAGTCAAAGGGAAGAAGCAGCACTAGAGATAGAAAATAGTCCCTCCAGACCAGATAGGATCCGGATTCTACTCAAAACTATTTTTGGTGCCAAAGCAAACTGGGGACTGGAGACCAGTTTTGGATCTCAGTGTATTGAACACGTTTGTGAGAGTATAAAAATTCTGGATGGTCACAATACAGTCTGTCCTCCCGCTTTTGGAAAAAAATGATTGGATGTGCTCAATAGATCTTCAAGATGCGTACTACCACATAAAAGTGGACAGGCCATCAAGAAGATTTCTGTGCTTCTGTGTGGGAGCCAGTCACTACCAGTTCAGAGTACTGCCCTTTGGACTCTCTACAGCCCCCAGAGTGTTCACAAAGTGCATGGCAGTCGTCACAGCTCACTTGCGACTACAAGGATTCCAGGTGTTTCCATACCTAGATGACTGGCTCATTTCCGCCCCCACCAGACATCTACTGGATGAAGCCCTGGCCTACTCTCTCCTCACTGCACAAAGGCTAAGCATAACCATAAACTGGCAAAAATCCAGTCTCACCTCATCTCAGTCCACAGAATTCATAGGGATTATCTTGGATACAAAGAACTGCAGAGCTGCCATTCCAGAGCACAGAATTCTAAGGATAAAGCAACAACTGATCCCAATCCTTTCAAGGGAGAAATCCACAGCTCATTCTGTCCTACAGCTGTTGTGTTCCATGGCAGCCTCCATCACCATTGTCTCCCTGGCCAGGTTTCATATGAGGCTTCTACAATGTCTACTGCTCACCCAATGGTATCCTTTTCAGCGTCCTCTTTCAGCCAAGATTCGAGTAACCCACAGGTGCAAACAGGATTTAAATTGGTGGATGACACACAATCCGTCACAATGGTCTCACCCCTTCTCCCCCCAGCAACCCAAGGCCACAGTGACCACGGACAACTCCCTGATGGGATGGGGGGGCTATGTCAGGGACAGACAGTCCAAGGCACTTGGTCCGTATTGGAGGCCCAACTGCATATAAATGTTCTAGAGCTGAGGGCGGTGCTTCTGGCATTGCAAGCATTCCATCCCCTGCTGCCGTCTGGTACGATTGAGATTCAGTCAGACAACATGGCGGTGGTCTGGTACATCAGCAAACAAGATGGAACCAAATCTTACCCCCTTTGTCGAGGGGCCATGAGAATATGGCAATGGGCGATGGCTACCAACCGTTTTCTTCTAGCAACGCACATTCCTGGGAGTTCCAACGTGATAGCAGACAGACTCAGCAGGTGCATTCTACAACCTCATTAGTGGTTCCTGAATCCCTTGATAGCGGTGGAGATCTTCCACTGCTGGGGTTGTCCTTGCTGCACCCTCTTTGCATCCCCAACCAACTACAAATGCAGCAACTACTTTGCCCTGATTCCCCCTCCGGAACAGTCACCCAGGGAAGCTCTAGTCCACGATTGGCCCTCGGGTCTTCTTTATGCATTCCCACCTTTTCTCTCATTCCCCAGTTTCTGAAGAAAGCCCGTCTGTTGAAGAGCAAGGTGATCCTCATAGCACCATATTGGCCTCGTCAGATTTGGTTCCCCTTCATTTGGCCTTACCTACTAGGTCGACCATGGATTCTCCATCCAACCCCGGAGTTGATCTCACATCCACAGAACCTGATTCATCCCAACTTGGACAGCCTGAAGCTCACAGCTTGGCTACTCCAATTCCCTTGATTGCCATGCAGAATGATCTTTCTTTACCAGTACATGACATTCTCATTGCATCTCATAAGTCTTCCACTAGAATTACTTATCTAAGCAAGTGGAAAAGATTTACCTGTTGGCTGAAAGAAAAACAAGTAGATCCCTTCTCAGCACCAGTGTCGATAATACTAGTGTATCTGGCCGAACTTTTTCAATCGTGTCCATCAGCCTCTACCATTAGAGTTAATTTGGCTGCAATATCTAACTTCCATGAGGGTGTCCAATACTCCTCTATGTCATGTCACACAAATTGTGCAAGACCTTCATAAAAGGTGTGAATCATCTGAAGCCACCTTTTAGAGAACCTTTTCAACCATGGGATCTATCATTAGTTCTACAAGCTCTGACAATGCCACCGTTTGAACCAGCTTCTTGCGACCTCAAATATTTGTCATGGAAAACCTTGTTTTTGGTCGCCATTACTTCTGCCAGATGTATCTCTGAGCTTCAAGCTTTATGCATCAAGAGTCCATACTTGATTTTTCATAGAGATAGAGAGTCTTTGAGAACTAATCCTTCATTTCTACCAAAAGTGATCTCTGAAATGTCCATTAATCAAACCATTGAATTGCCAGTTTTCTTTCCCAATCATTCAAACAGAGGAAAGTATTGCCTACATACCCTAGATATTCACAGGCAAATCCGTTTTTACTTAAACAGGACTAGGTCCTCTCATAAATCTGACCAGTTATTTTTGGCCTATTCTGGACCTAGGTTAGAATTTGCTGTTGCTAAGGTCACATTAGCTAGATGGTTGAAAGACTGTGTGACCTTCATTTATACACAACGTAATATTCCATTGCCTACTACCATGAAGGCTCATTCGACAAGGTCGGTGGCAACTTCTTCTGCCTTCCATGCCAGAGCTTCTTTACATGACATCTGTGCAGCTGCAACTTGGGCTACGCCTCATACCTTCATCAATCATTACAAATTGGATTTGGCCTCCAGGGGAAGAGCATCTTTTGGTTCTATGGTGCTCAGGAATGTCCTTCCATGAGAGCCTCCCAGGAGTAGAGGTAGCTGGGGACTCTGTCCCATGCGTAAGGAATGAATGAGGATTAACAATATCAGATAAAGAAGTTATGTCTTACCATAACATTCCATTTGTATTGTTGATCCTCATTCAGTCATTACGACCCTCCCTCCTTCCCCTGTATTCAGAGATGAAAGGCTTTCCCCTGCGGTCATCCATAATCCTGTTTCCCAGAAATTGGCCACTATAACAGAGCAAATGGAAGAGATTTTCTGTTTGGGACCTTTGTAAAGGGTTTGACCCCTTTTCAGCTCCTCTTCCATCCATACTAGAATTTTTATCTGAGCTCTTTGATAATGGATCCAACTATTCCACCATCAAGGTTCAGACGGCAGTTATTTCAAATGTTCATATTAGATTCAAGGACACTCCTAGAGCTTCATTGAAAATCGCTAAAGCCTTTTTGAAAGCCAGTTTTCTATTAAGAGCCCCCCAATTAGAGACCCACCTCCTCCTTGGGATATTAACATGATGCTGTAAGCTTTGACCCAATCTCCATTTGAACCTGCATCCTAAGCAAATTTAAAGTTCTTGACTTGTAAGACAATTTTCTTAGTAACGGTTACATCAGCTAGATGAAGTTTGGAGTGGCAGGCAGTTTCATGTAAACCTCCATATTTAGTCTTCTACAAAGATAGTCTCTTTCTCAGAACCAATGCTTCCTTTATCCCTAAGGTGGCATCAGAAGTAAATCTTAACCAGTCCATAAAGTTACCAGTTTTCTTGCCTAGATATTCGAACAAGGAGAGTACATTTTGCATTTGTTAGACTTCTATAGACAACTCAGATTCTCTCTTTTGTAGAACAAACAGTTCAGAAAAGATAATCAGGTCATTTAATTTTCTAAACTAAAGTTTGGAAAGGAGTGGTGAAAGTTACTTTATCAAAATGCCTGTCAGATTGTATTTCCTTTGTCTACAATGAGAAATATTTGCCTTTACCAAGTAAACCTAAAGCTCATTCAGATAGAGCAGTATCTACTTCTACAGCCATTTCTAGAGGACTCTCCATTGATGACATATGTGCTGTGGCAACTTGGTCCACAGCACACACCTTTGTGTCTCACTATAATCTGGATATGCAGTCCAGATCATGTTCTTCCTTTGGGTCAGCCATACTCAGGAATGTCCTTCCTTGATACCACCCAGCTTGACAACTTGAGATTCTGTCCCATGTAGGTTCATAGGCTAATGGCTTAGAGCCATTAAAAGCCTAGCCATATTTATCCTGATTTGCCCTAATTGTCAGTGGTTAGGTGAGTGACGTTCACAGAAGTAAGGGTCTATGGTAGTTGAAACTGATGAAAATAGACAACATTGGATATGAATTTATGTACTTAGCATAACTTTAGATCCATGCTGTCTGGTTTTCATCTACTTCAAACTCCCTGCTTCCTGTCCTCTTCCATATTGTCACCTATAGCTTTGAGATGATTAGTCACGTTAGACTGTAACCACTTCTTTTGTACAGATTGGGACTAACTGACTCAGGGATATCTGATATAGATTGTCTAGATATAGCATAAGAAGGGGGCAAACTTGATCTATGCTGCCAAGGAGGAGTATAGGGATTTATGGGTAGGGGAGGAGACAGAGCTCTGTATCTGAAGAAGCTTCAAATTTGGCTCCGAGGTCAGATCCAGTCGAATCCGACAATCCATATATTTGAACAAGACAACATGGATGTAACTTTACACAAGTATATAACTTGTTTTGCTTATTTTTGATAGAAGCAGAGAATGAAAATCTGTTATGAATCAGTCTGATGCTAGGCTATCAGAGTGTCTGTAATGTCTCACGGTATGTTAACTTGTGTCGTTTGCTATGCTATACCCTTGTAGGTAAACCCTTGTGAGGGTCACACCTCTCAACCTCTTAGAGCAACAAATCTTGACAAATGCCCAAAAATAAGGACAATTTTTAAACATTACTCTTACAAACTTAAAATGTTGATAGAAATGAGTTTTTTATTGGCATGAATTTTTATAAAGGATATGAAGTCTAAAACTCAAATGTCTGTGATTATTTTTTGACTTCAGTCCTCAGAGATTTGCCAGAAAACCACAGTTTTCAGAGAAACAGACCAAAAATATGAGGCAAAATCTGGACAGTTGAGAGGTATGGTGAGGGTCCTTTAATACTTGTTTATACAGGCATGTTATAGTAGCTGCTCCTTTTTTAACAGGGGATTCTGCCCAGGATTTCTGTGATCCTTCAGGCTAGCCTAGGACCCCTACCTTTTTGTGCATTATTTATTGGATGTAACTTCTAATCCCAGGCCAGCTTTGCAATACATTGCTGAATTGCCTGTTTCCATTTATGTTATCATTGTATTCCAAGCATGCCTTGATGAAGACCATTCTGATTTCCATTCCATTTAGGATAATATTTGTTAGGTCTTCAGCATAACTCTAGGTCATAATAGAAAACAATTAGGAGTCTGAGCCTTGCCACCCATCTCTTGACGGGTAACTCATTTCATAGCTCAGTGAAAGTAAGTAATTCTTCATTTTCTTAGCCCACAGTTTCTGTCATAAAGCTGGTGTGTGAGGGTCTTCTTATCTTATGCAAATTTTCCTTTGCTTTATTTCAGAATTGTAGCTAGAGTGGGGCGAGAGGGGCAACAGCCCCAGGGAAAAGTGTTGGTGGGCATGATTGGCTGATTATAATCCCTCTTTAATGCATTCTGGCATTTACAAGCCAGTATTGCATTTGCAGTCAAATCTGAAAGCTGTATTGTCTGTGTGTGGTCTTAAGTTTAGCAACTGCTTGCTACATTGTAGCAAACAGTTTGTTGCAGTTTAAAAATTTTTTTTTTTTAACTGTAGCAAGCAACCACTTGCTACATTTATAGCAAGTGGTTTTGCTACAGTTTAAAATAAATTGATTTTTTTAAGTTAAGGAGGGTTGGGGGCAGGGTGCAGAAACAGAACCTGAGTGGCTTGGGCAGGAAATGGAAGGGAGCATGTTGTTTATCTGGCCACCTGGTTGGTGTGTCAGTAGAAGGAATGTACTTTTATTTATTTTTTGCCCGTCATTTGAAGAGCTGGGTGGGCGGGGCTGCTAGTTCATAATACTGGCATAGAGCACTGGCTGAGCCAACTTTACTTCTTCTTTGTCATCAAGAATGCTGCCTTTTCAAGAAAAAAGAATGATGAGCAGTAGTCTTTAGAGATGGGAAGAGTCATTGGTGAAAATTGTTTTTAGATTTCATCCCACAGAAATTTAGATTTATGGTAGCTGCCTGTGTCACTTTTTTTATTTGCCTTTCCATAATATGCAGATTCATGGGTGGTGTAATGGTTCAATATCTTGCCTCCCAAGTTTGATCCTGACTTTTGGAAAAAACCTGTGTGGAGTTTGCATGTTTTCCCCCTGCCTATATGAGGTCTGCCAAAAACATGCTGGGGATTTCCACCTCAAACTTGAGAAATATGTCAACAGAGTACATCCAAAAACTGAACAGAATTTTGAGCTTAGCTGATTGTGGGTTGAGGACTTGGCCTGTTCCAGCCTACGCCAAGGACCCATGCTTATGGTGGGAAAAGTTTGTGTGCCTCTAGTGGCCAATATGTACCCGCAATAAAGCTAAGTATACATCGTTCAAGAAACTAAAATGTTGCTAGCATGGGTTACCTAGCATAGCTCTGAAAGAAAGATGAATATAAACCCAGTCAACCTGACAAAAATGAACTATGGGATAGCTACATAGAATATAGATTCTCTGGACAGAGTGACACTTGGAAGTGGATAACATGATGGTAAGGAGGAGACTGGACACACTGTCTACCCAGGAGAAAAGGTGAAAGGGCATTGCAGCAAAGCCACTTGGTTTGTGATCCACAGTCCACTACTCAGGGGGGAGGATGGACTAGAAATGGTGAAAGGATTGTGGTGAGGAAGGGTCTTCAAAAAAACATGAGAGGTGTCATCAGAGTTACTGATAGACTTGTGGGAGACTCCAGTCTAACGATGAGACAGTATTCATAATTTCAACCTGTGCCCCACAACAAAGTTGCAGTGCCGAGGAAAATAGTACATTCAGGCAGCTGTTGCAGGACAACATGAGTTGGTGTTGATAATGGGAGCCTGATTGCTCATGTAAGGGCAGGCCAGAGCAGGATATGAAAAAAGCCTGGGTTCCTAGCAAAAAGAATTAAAGAAAGGCCATTCTAGACTTGGCTATCGGCCCTAGGGCCTATACAAGCCTAGTCATAACAATTCCTTGGATATTTCTTCTTACAATATTTACTTCCCTGGACCCCTGTCTAGCAGGGCGACTGACATGATCCCCGGCGTGAATTTCCTATCTCCCATGCAAACATCAAGGATCCTTTTGAAGAGGGCCAAGGAGGCACTCTGTTTGACATGTATGGGCAGTCTATTCCAGAGTATGGGGAGTCTCTGGGTCAGGAACCTATCCCTCCAGCATGTTTTGTTCATTGTGATGACAAGGTTTAGATACCTGGAGCTTGTGGCTCTGAGGGATTGGGATTTCTTTAAGTGGAGCATGCCCAGCAGCTCAGGGTTTGACATGGCCTTGTATGTTAGGCAGAGATCGCCTCTGAGTAGACTATATACCACAGAGTATAGATGGAGTTTACTTTTTAGACGGTCAGCATATGGCATCTGCTTTAGGCCTGTGATTCTTTTAGTGAGGTATTTCTGCAGCTTTTCCAGCTGTTGCAGATGTCTTGTGAAGTACATACCAAATGGGGTGTTATACTCTATAATGGGTCTAATGAGGGATGAGTACAGTGGGACAATGACTTCCTTTTTCCTGGATGAAAAGCCCTTAGTGATGAGGTATGCCACATAGAAGGATTTCCTGACTGTTGTGGTGATGCGGTTATCGAAGGTGAGACCACTGTCCACCTGTGTCCTTAAGTCTCTCATCACACTTTTGGTGTTTAGTGTACTACCACCTATATGGTAATTCATGGGTACATGTTTTTTTCCCAAAGGGGATGGCATTGAGCTTGAGCCAATGGCTCTGGCACCAAGCACCTGTTTCTGTAAGGCCCTTTTGTAGAATATCCACATCATTTGGGGATTCAATAATGGCTCCCAGTTTGCAGTCATCTGCGAACTTTGTTAGCCATAGTCCCTTAATGTTGGCCTGTACTTCAGAGAAGTAGATGCCAAACAAGAGCAGTCCCAAGACTGAGCCCTGAGGTACTCCACTTGTCACTTGTCTTAAACTGGATTTGGAGTCCGCTACTTTGACAGTCTGGGTTCTGTCAGTAAGCCAGTTGGCAACCCATCGAGTGACATAGGGATTTATTTCCAGCTTAGTAAGTTTATCTATGATTCCAGAGTGGGGGATGGTGTCGAAGTCCTTGGCGAGGTCAAGATAGGCTGTGTGGACTGCCTTACCCTCATCCACAGCTGTGGAGACTGATTCGAAGAAGTCAGTCAGGTTGAGGAGACAAGATCGTCCTTTCACGAACCCAAACTGGGTGGGGTCCAGTGTTTGAAGGTTGCCAATGTCTTTGTTTATTAGTTCCATGATAATGCGTTCCATGCCCTTGCAGATCAGGCTTGTCAGACTGATGGGACGGTAGTTCCCGGGATCCAAGGTGGATCCCCCCTTGCGGAGTGGGATAACTGTAGCTATGCGCCACTCAGTAGGCACAAAGCCTGAGGTGAGGCTATGATTAAACGTGACACTTAGGTTAGGTGCCAGTTCATTTTGTAGTTCATGTAGTACACAGGCCCGGGATTTCATCTGGTCCCATGGATGCTGTATTCTTAGCTTTGGAGAGTGCGGTTTCTACCTGTGTCGCCATGATTACCTAAATTTGGCAATCTTTTGGTATTGAGATGGGCCCTTTAGTGGGTGAGAGGGGGGTGAAGTTGGCACTAAATCGATGTTCCAGGATATTGGCAATATCCTTGGGATCAGTATATTTAATGCCATTCTGTTGTAGCTCAGAGCAGATCTGAGCATTGCCATTTAGATTGTTGACATAACTATAGAATGCCTTGTGGTTGTCTTTGGAATCTTTGGCAATTTTAGTTTCGTAACTAGCTTTTAAGGATTTTATGAGGGATCTCAGCTTCTTAATGAGGCTGTTAAGGGAGTTTTTTGCATCCTGGGATTTTCCTCTCTTCTGCAACAGTTTCTTCCTTCTGTTGTATAGTTTGTTTATGGCAGGGGACCACCAAATTGGCTTCCTTTTTTTGGAGGAGAGCATCTTGGTTCTGTTTGGGATGGCACGATTCATGCACGAGTGGATATGCTCGTACAGTGCCTTAGTGTAGGATTCAGCAGTCGAACTTTCAGATCCTGACTGTATGGGTGTCATGAAGTTGGCTTTAGAGAAGTTTTTTGCGGAGGTTTCCTTACTGGGGGTGGGGGTGGGATGTGGATGTCAAGGATGATTTGCTTATGGTCATACCTGACCAGTGAGGGGGTGACCACTGGTGTGGAGCATCTATCTCCCATGTTTGTAATGACCAGGTCTAGGATATTGGAGCTTCTGGTGGGACGATGGATTATTTGATCCAGGGTGTTGAAATTTATGATTTCCAAGAACCATTGGGAAAAGGTGTTGGTACCCGAGTAGTTTTCCCAGTTAATTGCAGGGTAGTTGAAATCACCCAGTATTAGGGTGTTTGGTTGTATCTTAATATTTTCCGGTATGTTTAGAAAGGTGTAGTGAGAATCTTGGGGCATGGTGGGGGATCTGTAGCAAGCTATAATCTGGATTAGAGTCTTACCTAGTGTTAGTTGTATCTGGAGAATTTCAGATGCATTGTGTTGGGCAACTAGCATGGAGGTGTGAATATCCTTGGTGAATATGGACACTCCTCCACCTTTAGTGTTTCGGTCTTGGTTTGGTGGCCGAAAAGTGTGGTAAGAGTTGTAGCCTGGTATTGCAGGGGTGCTCTCTGGAGCCTTGAACCAGGTCTCAGTTACTGCACAGATATCGATGTTCTCCATTTTTAGCAGTGCCTCAAGAGAGTGCATTTTGAGGTTTAGACTTCTAGCATTGTGTAGCATTACCTTCAGATTTTGCATGCTTGTATCTGTTACGGTGGTGGTTTTGTCCTTTGAACCTTGCCTAAAAAAGGCACTATAAGGGTGACAAGAGCTTTAGCAAATGAAGCAGATTCTGAACAAGTACTTTAGCAAATGATAGGGGACTGCAGTGCAAGACTGATGGCACATGAGATGAAACTGAGAACAGACAAGAGAGTTGTCATGACACCTGTTTTAGTAATCAGACGAAGCTTAAAACTAGGATAGGATGAGAACAGCAACAATTGTCTCTCTGCACAAAGGTGGGCCATCTACAGACCCTGGAAACTACAGACTTGTAAGTCTCAATAGTGTCATGCAAACCCATGGAAGGAATCATCATGGAAATAATCATTAATGATATAAAAAAAAAAACTCCAAACACTTGACCCCACCCAATTTGGTTTCATCAAAGGCAGGTCATGCCTAGTCAACCTGGTGGACTTCTTTAGAAAGTTCACCAAAGCAATGGATTAGGGCAAAATGGTTCGCACTGCCTACCTTGATCTGGCCGGGCATTTGATACAATACCCCACTCGGGCATCGTTGACAAACTCAAGAGGTTAGGTACAAAGCCTTTTGTGACCCATTGGATAGCCAGCTGGCTCACTAGACAAGACCCATTAAGTTATGACTGGGGAGTCCACCTCTACAAAGAGGGCAGTCACAAGTGGAGGCCATCAGGGATCAGTCCTGGGACTGCTGCTTTTTGGCATTTACTTCTCTGAAATCAAGGCCTATGTCAGTGGCCTCTGGCTAACTAAATTTGCAGATGATTACAAAGGAGCTGTCATTGAATCCCCACCGAAGCAAATGTTCTCCAGGAAGGGCTGACACAGATAAATAACTGGTGTCAGAGCCATGGACTAAAACTGAATGCCAAGAAATGCTTAATAATATCCTTCAGGAAGTCATCAACCCCTGATAACTATCACATTGGGAACACACTCCTAAGAACTGACCAGTAATCAGGGACCTGGGGACACACACAGACAGTAATCTAGCCTTTGACCATCATGTGTCTACAGTAGTGAGGAAATCATTTTATGCTGTGCAACCTATAAATAAAGGTATGACTTCTAAGTCCAATGAAGTCATTGTTCCACTGTATTTGGCATTCATCAGACCTATCATCGAGTACAGTGCCCCCTTTGGTATGTACGTACCCAAGCATATCCAACAGTTGTAATGTCTGCAGAGGTTCCTCACTAAAAGAATACAGGGTGTAAGTAACATGTCCGATGCAGAATTCCTCAAGGCCCTTTCTCTCTATTCTTTTTTGTACAGGCTGTTGAGGGGAGATGTATGCCTGACATACAAGGTATTATCAGACTCCACTCTGATGGACCTCCCATATATTCACAAAACAAACCACTAGAATTAACCATTCTAAAGACATAAACTTTGCCTGTAATATAAATAGGATCTGCTGGAGAGACAAGTATGTATTCCAGAGATTATCCCCTCTCTGAAACAAGCTCCTCCTCATAGCTCTGAACTGTCCACATTTTTGACTCTTGTTTTTGGTCTGGCCCTTATAAAATTTGTGGTTTTCTGGCTAATCATTGAGGACTGAAGTCACTAAATAATGACAGACATTTGTTTCAGACTTCATATCCTTCTGAAAATGCATGCCAACACAAAATCTTTTATTCCTTCAACATTCTAAGTTTATAAGAACAATATTTAAAATTTGTACCTATTTTTGGGCCTTTGTCCCCCCATTATTTTTTACTTTGTCCAGATTTCTTGTGCTTAGATGTTGAGGGGTATGTCCCTTTCCATGTGAAGCAGAGTTCATCCCTAACCCAATTCAAGTGTAACTTGAAAAATTGGATGGGGAACAGGAAATTCATCCCTTGTTTGGCACCGAGGTCCCTAATGGACTCACACAGCCAGTAAGTGGTTCTTCTTCCAGGCCCTTGCTTGTAAATATTTCATCTCTCAAGCCCCTGCTTACACTTATCAATGGTACCAGAACTTGTCAGTGATTTGAGATGCATGGCTAGGCTTAAAAAGGCCCTTGTGGTGGTTAGCCTAGTAAATGCCTATGAGGGAATTAGTTGAACAGCTTAACAGTTTCAGGTTTCTAGGAGGTGATTAAGGAGATGAGAAATCTGAATGAGGAAGTGAAAGCTAGAATCATATGTGCTGCAGCCAACTGGCACAGAATGTCAGGGTAGCATGTGACAAGAATGCCAAATAAGCTGTAAAGTGAGGTGTTCAAAACACTGGTGTCACCTGTACTTCTGTACTGTACAAAAATCTAGACATTGAAGGCGGATGACTTGAGAAAGCAAGAGGTGATGGAGAAGTGCCTGAGATGATTGGTAGGATACATACTGTGGCACAAACAAAGAAATGATGATATCAGACCAGAAGCCAGCTTCAGTTGCGGAAAAGGTCAACAAGGGCAAATTATTGTGGTTCAGGCACATGAGCAAGAAAGCAGATGATAATTTGAGAGAGAGAGAGAGGAAGAAGTGAAGAGGAAATAAGGACATTTACCCAAGAGATGGATGGATTGCATGAGAGCAGATATGTGACACAGGCATGACCGTCAAAGAAGGCATGAGAGTGGCACTGAATCACGAGAGATGGCAGTAGTTGATGCAATACCTCAATCCAGTGTAGAAAATAATTGAGGAAAAGGGGGTTGATGATGATTTCCATAACACCTGTCACCCAAGATGATGTCCCCAAGGTGTAGAAAGAAGAAAACAATCATTCTCATAGCTCCAGTTTTGCTGAGGCAGATTTTGTTTCCCTTGCTACAGCAGCTAACCCAAGTCCCTTTCCCCTTCTCCAGTGACTTCCTCTTGGATCCTGAGAATCTTTCTTGCCCTAGTTTGAACTCCATCTCAGATTCCAGAATTTTTAAGTTGCATATTTGATTCTTGAGGGTTTCTGATTTGGTTGTGATGGTACTTTGAGCTGCAAATCAGGCTTACCCATTTGGATAAGTCGTAAAGGACTGAACATTTTTGTTTTGTTTGTCTAATTTGATTTTAGATTGAGGATAGTAATCCTCAGAAGCAGGTCTGCAGTATTTTGCTGTTAACATTTAACTCCCATGTTGGCCTTCCACTAGCACACATATTGGGGTAAACCATTGGCTAAGGTCTGTGTTGCTGTAGCTTTCTGAGAAGTTTGAATTGTTTGAAACTTCCCTGTTGAGTACTGATACCTTCCTAGAATTTAAACAATGTCTTAGAATAATTGACTATGCCATCCTTTGAAGCAGTGATTTCTTTTAAGCAATGATATCTATTAAGGAATACTTGCTTTGTAGTAATTAAGCCAGAAGAGTTACTGAGCTTTATTTTGTAATCCATATGGTTCTTTATGTTCAGCCACACTGATAGTTTCCCTTCCCACAATCTCAGATTTTTTTTTTTACTAAAGTAGAATTTGAATTCGTTTGTATGGTTTATTTCCAAGAAGTGTTATCCATCTAAACCTTTTACTCAGCTAACTAGATATTTGAATAGCCAGTGTAGCCGTTAGTATAGGAAAAATCTTTCTTTTGGTGTGGGTAGACAAACCAGACAGTGTCAGCTTCAATGTCCCTGTGTAATTAAATAGTATTCCCTATGTGAAAAAACTGCCTAACACCGTTAAGCTGAATTCATTTATAGCAGCCCATGGCTACTTGTTTCTGATATATTTTTTTCTGCCCAGGACACGTGTTGTGACTTTGGCTCATTTCCTTACTTTTAATCCATATATCTTGGATATGTCATCTAGGGCAAGAACAGCATTTAATGGGCTCCTTCAGTAAGAAAACGGGTCTATATTAGAACATTGAAGTTTCAAAACTTCGAATGTTCTAATATTGACCCCTATTCAGCGAACGCTTACAACATCGAACATGCAGAACAGCGAATTCTTTCCTAGAGAAAAAATTTGCTGTTCCAAAACACATACACACAACACAAGCACACCAAACAAACAGCAATCCACACACATACACCTAAAATCTTACATCTAAACCTACACTAAACTGTACATACAACACTAACTATCCACTTACCTTAACCCAAACCCTAACCCTAAGGTTCGTCACTATCGCACGCTCACCTCACACGCGCCCCATCCCTAACTCACCTACCCTGCACTAACCCTCACGTCCACACAGTCGCACACTTACCTGACCTGTGCCCTAACCCACCTAACCCTCATGTCCACACAATCGCACACATACCTAACCCGTGCCCTAACTCACCTCACCCACTCCCAATCACACACTTACCTGAACCCGACCCGTAACTTTCCACCACAGTGCTGAAAATAGCAAAGCGATAGAAACGGACAGCCGAATTCTTTCCTTAGGAAAAAATTTGGTTTTCTGTAGCTTCTCTATTTTCAGCGTTCGCTGAATAGGGGTCAATATTAGAACATTCAAAGTTTTGAAACTTCGATGTTCTAATATAGACCCTAAGAAACCTCATTGTTTATTGCCAGTAAGAGCCCCAAAGAAGGAATATTATGCAGACACCAGCAGCACAACTCCAGATCATGTAGCATTTTTAATCTGGTAAAGTAGATAACCTTCTTGCATTCACATTTGACTTTTATTTATTTAATTTCATTTAATTTTTTTCAATGCGGATTGTAGAGTTTTCCATTTTGTATGGTAGCTACCCTTACTCCATTCTTATCTGGCTTTGTGTTTTTTGATTTTTGTATTTCCTGGCTTTGGCACCAGCTGTTTGTTTGCATCAGGCCCTTTTAAAGGGTATCAGTGTCTTTAGGGGACTCCTTAACCAAAGCAAGTTTGCATTGTCTACAAAAGTGGTCAGCTAGAGGCCCTTAATATTTGCTTTGACTTCAGAAAATCAGCAACTTATGCCTTTTTAAAATGTTGCACATGGAAAGTCCTTGTTACCCTGACTTCTGCTAAAAGGGTCTCTCAGTTACAAGACCTGATGTCTAGTCCACTTGTCTTTTTTTATAAGGATAGAGTGATATACTTCCATATCACTGGTGCAGTATTCATTACAGTAGGGATCCCATGCAAAGGGCAGCCCTGACATTCAGCCAGTATACCAAAGCCTTTTGGTCGTAAAGTGTACACCATACATTACACATATGCTCCCCACACATGGCCTTAGGGCATAAAGGTGATGTCCAGATTTACCACAAAATCAGTGTGCCACACAATCACAGCCCTTAAGGCGAAATAACATACCTAACACACTAGTAATAGGCGACTCTATAGTCAGACACACTGACGTCCCACTCACTAGGCTGGACAAGGAGAAGGTTACTGTTAGCTGCCTGTCGGGAGCCAGAATCTGCCACATAACACAAGCACTCAGGTCACTCCAGAACAAGTACAAATATGACTCTGTCATTGTTCATGTTGGTGTGAATGACCTGAGACGTACCTCCCTGGACTACATGAAAAGAGACATGGAAGAGCTCTCTAATCATGCAGCACAGGTGGGTATGACCCTGACCAGCATCCTGCCCTCACCAAGAATGATACCGCAGTATGAAGAAAAAATGATCAATTTCAACAAATGACCTGCGACGTACCTCCCTGGACTACATGAAAAGAGACATGGAAGAGCTCTCTGATCATGTAGCACAGGTGGGTATGACCCTGACCCTGAGTAGCATCCTGCCCTCACCAAGAATGATACCGCAGTATAAAGAAAAAAATTATCATTTTCAACAATTGGCTAAGCTTCTGGTGTCATTCAAAGGGGATCCAGTGTCTGTCAGCCTGGGATGACATGCTCGACAAGCCTCATTGCTTCGCAAGAGACGGCTTGCACCTGTCACCTCTAGGTTTTCGATTACTAGCCAAGGCTTTTGCTGCTCCCATAGTGCCTTTTTTAGGCACGGCTCAAAAGTCAAAACCACCTTCATAAACAGCACAAATAAAAAAAATGAGGGTTATGCTACTCAACGCCAGGCGTTTAAATCTCAAAATGCATGCACTCGAAGGACTCCTCAATATGGAGAACTTCAACATCTGTGCAGTAACTGAAACCTGGTTCAAGGCTCCACAGAGCACTCCAGCACTACCGGGTTACAACTCATACCACACATTTCAGCCACAGAACATGGACCGAAACACAAAAGGAGGGGGTGTATCCATATTCATCAAGGATGCCTACACCTCCAGGTTAGTGGCGCAGCATGATACCTCTGAGATCATCCATGTGCAACTAACAATCTGCAGTGCAAATTGTGGCCTGCTACAGATCACCCTCCATGACCCAGGACCACCACTCCACCTTTCTGGAGACACTGTCCTACCGAACACCCTGATATTGGGCAATTTCAATTACCCTACGGTTAACTGGGAAAACTACTCAAGTACAAACTCCCAGGTCCAGCGCTTCCTGGAATTTATCAACTGAAATGCCCTGGATCAGCTGGTAAACTCCCCTACCAGAGGTGAAAACATATTGGACCTGGTCATCACCAACATGGGCAACAGGTGTTCCGCACTGGAGGTCAATCCATCACTGGTTAGATCAGACCATAAACTAATCACTCTGGATGTCCAAACCACCACCCCCAACCAAGGAAACCACAGTGAAAAACTTTTCTATATCAAACTTCACCTTACTTAAGACAGAGGTGGTAAGTTTCACAGTCCCCACGCTAAAGGATAACAGTGTCCAAGATGCAGGAACCTTTACAAATGCACTCTATGAGCACCTACAAGGATGCAAGGATTGTGCCATCCCTAGCAAAGCCAAGACTCACTCCCCTAGGAGAAGGAAACCAGTCTGGTGGACCCCTGCCATAAACAGGCTGTACAGTAGAAGGAGGAAACTAGTTCAGAAAAAAAGCAAATCCCAAGAAGGAAAGACATCCCTGATCAGTATCAGTAAGAAACTAAGGTCCCTCATAAATTCATCCAAGGCTAACTTCAAAAGAAAAATAGCCAAGCATTCGAAAGATAACCACAAAGCCTTCTTTAGCTATGTCAAGAATCTATGTGGCAACTCACAGGTATGCTCTGAGCTAGTGCAAAATAGTGCAAAATAGCACAAAATATACTGAACCTACTGATATTGCCAACATCCTGGCAGATAGATTCAGTGCAAACTTCACCCCCAAAAGGGCCCACAACAATACCGGAAAAGTGTAGTGTCCCGGAAATCACAGACGCACAGGTGAAAACAGCCCTTTCAAAAGCCAAAAGCACAGCGTCAATTGGGCCAGATGGTGTCCCAGGCTGTGTCTTGCACGAACTACAGAATGAACTAACCCCCCACCTAAGCACATTGTTCAACTTCAGCCTTCTCCACTGGCTACATGCCCATAGAATGGTGCACAGCAACGGTTATTCCACTCCACAAAGGAGGGGCCACAACTGACCCTGGTAACTATCGCCCCATAAGCCTGACTAGCCTGGTCTCCAAGGCTATGGTGCGCATCATCATGGAACTCATTAACAAAGACATTTGGAACCTCCAAACACATGACCCGACCCAGTTTGGCTTTGTTAAGGGCAGATCATGCCTACTAAACCTGGTTGACTTCTTCAAGACAGTCACCAAGGCCATAGATGAGGGGAAGGTGGTTCACACAGCCTACCTTGACCTTGCCAAGGCTTTTGACACCATTCCCCACTCGGGAATTATAGAAAAACTCACCAGCCTGAACATAAACCCTGTGTCACGAGATGGGTTGCCAACTGGCTTACAGACAGAACTCACACGGTAAGAATAGTAGGCTCCAGGTCCAACTCTAAACCAGTCACAAGTGGTGTCCCACAAGGCTCGGTTCTGGGACCCCTACTGTTCAGCATATACTTCTCAGAAGTACAGGCAAACACAGGAGGACTATGGTTAACCAAGTTCGCTGATGACTGCAAACTGGGAGCCATAATTGACTTTCTGGCTGACATGGACATTCTCCAAAAGGGCCTTACTGAGATGGACACGTAGTGTCAAAGTCGTGGTCTCAAGTTAAATGCCAAAAAATGCATAGTCATCCCGTTTGGGAAAAACAAAACACCCATGAATTACCAGATAGGTGGCAGCCCCCTTAATACAGAAGAGGTAATAAGAGATCTGGGGAACCAGGTAGATAGTAATCTCTCCTTTGACAATCATATTGCCAAAGTAGTTAGGAAATCCTTCTATGTAGCCCATCTAATTACTAAAGGGTTCGCATCTAAAAATAAAGAGGTTATAGTGCCCTTCTACTTGTCACTCATCAGACCCATCATAGAGTACAATGTCCCATTTAGGATGTACCTCACAAGACACTTCCAACAACTGGAAAAACCACAAAAGTTCCTCACCAAGAGGATAACTGGCCTCAAACATATGTCCTATGCAGCCTGACTGAAAAAACTCCGGCTGTACTCAGTGGTATATCTCTTACTCAGAGGTGATCTCTGCCTGACTTACAAAGCCATGTCCAACTCAGAATTGATGAACATGCTCCACCTAAAGAAATCCAAGTCACTGCAAGCCACTCACTCTAGTGAACTAAACCTTGCCACAACAATAAATAGAACATGCTGGAGGGATAGATTCCTATCACAGAGACTCCCCATGCTTTGGAACAAAATTCCTAACTACATTAGGCAGAGCCCCTCACCAACACTCTTCAAGAGAAACGTTGACGAGTGGATGGGTAACAGAAAATACACCCCTGGGATCACTTCATTGGCTCTTCTTGACAGAGGCTCAGTTAATTAATCAGTGGGGCTGCGAAATCTCACCCACTCTGGCTAGGCTTATAAATGCCCTCGGGCAGATAGCATAGTACCAACCTATGAACCACCCTCAGAAATTCTTTGCTTCCAGTCTGAATGCCATCTTTGATTGTTGGTCTGAACACTCGTTCATATTCTCATTTCTACTGCTCTCAGATAAGTGCCCCATTGGGGTTTTTGGTTTTATTATCTTAAGTCTCTCTTGAGGCAGATGAAAGCCTGGAAGATTCTCCAGTTTCTTTCTTGGATTCCTCTGCCACGATCACTTCGGAGGCTGTTATGGGCCCGCCATGTATGTCCAAGGAGGTTTTACATACGTCCACCTCAGATGTACAGGGAGAACCACAGCTAGTTATTACTGAAGGGCCTAGGAGTGATCCTCAGTAAGGAAAAATGTTCTGACTAGCATTATTGACTGCCATCAGGGTCAGAGCCTTCAAAATTTTTCAAGGCTGATGTCCAACTCAATAAGAAACAAAAAAACTAAACATATTTCGCCTGCTCCAAAAGATTCTAAGAGTGAATGATAAAACTTCACTCAAGGCCTGTTTGATGCTCTTATAGCTCTCAAGCCTCCATAGGATGTTTCTGCTTCCTACTTATCCGTGGTCTTCTACCACTCATAAGAGACCCAGGTAACAGGATTCTGCTGAGGAAGAGGATGCTGATCAGGTTGGAGTGTCCCTGACTTATTTCTCCCAGATTCCTTTGCCACAGGAAGAAGAGTATTATGACTCTCATTTTGAGGAGATTTCATTTGGTGATACTATTTCCAGAATAATGGAATTTTTCAAATGGGACTGTGCACAGGCATCTGATGCTCAGAACAGCTACTATGAACTTCTACAAATGGAATCTCCTAGACCCTCTGCTGTTCCTCCTGTTCTTGCAGCCTTGCTTGGATGCCTTTTCCACTGCTTCTCGGGATCCTGACTTCCAATCCTCTGCTCCCAAAACAACTGTTAGGTTTTATAAAGTGCCTGAGGACTGTAAGTTTATTTATAAGTGTCTTTCTGCTCACTCCTCTGTTGTGTCTGTGGATTCTAATAAGACTTCTAAATTGTTGCCTTCCACTAAATTGCTGCTTTCTGATAAGTATAGCTGAGCCATGAAGTAAGACTGGGTTAGTCTGCTACCCTAGTGTTTAGAGCTGTTAACTGATAGACATATGTGACTAGGTACATTTTGGCTGAACTCTGTCAAGCCTTTCAGGCTATTTCTGATCTCCTTAATTCTGATGGGAAGGCCTCTGCTCTTGCTTTGCTTGGGACATCCTCCTAATTAACTTGCCAGTACATTAAATGTAGCTGTGATGCAGCTGATGCTTCATCTAGGGCTGCTGCTTTTGGATCTGTTTTGAGGAGGTATTCTTGGCTCAGACTTCAGTCTTTGCCTGATGATATTAAGGTAAATGGATGAATGATTCCTCTGGATAAGAAGCATTTGTTTGATGCTGCTGTGGCAGAGTTAAGTCCCTGCAAGAAAAGGGCAGGACCTTACAGGAGTTGAAGCATATTTTTGTTTTCCCTGTGCCCAAGTTTAGTACAAAGGTACTAAGTCTACCTTTGTTTGTAGACCGTCTTGCCTTCCCCAAAGGTAAAAAAGGTGGTAGACGAGCTCCCCCTACTACGGCTACCCAAACTCCTCCTACTCAGAAGCCTCCTTTTCCTGACAAACCTGTCTGACTATCCTGTTTTTCCTCAGTCACATTCCTCTTTCTCTGCTTATTTCCGTGTCCCTTCCTATTTGGATAAAGGTCACCCAGAACTCCTGGGTTCTTTCCATAATTCGCCAGGGTTATTACATGGGTTGGAAATGTCTCCCCCTCTTGTAGGGCATTCCTCTTCTTCCTCAGGAAGAACTGCCCTTTTTTCCAGAGGTGCTTCAGGGCTTGTTGGCTCAAGGAACAATTCAAGAAGTTCCAACTCCTTAGAGGGGGAATGGGGTTTTACTCCAGAATGTTCTTGGTCCCCAGGAGAGAAGGTACCTGGAGACCCATTCTGGATCTTTCTCAACTAAACACCTTTTTGAAGGTCCCTTCCTTCCAGATGCTATCCATTCAAACCTTGTTTCCTCTACTTCTTCCTCATGTTTTTGTAGTTTGCGTGGATCTCAAGGATACTTATCTACACATTCCTATTCAGTCCCTTTTCAGGAAGTTTTTATGTTTCGCTGTTGTTTCCTGGAATTTTCAGTTCTCTGCTTTGCCCTTTGGCCTCTCTACTGCCCCAAGGGTATTCACCAAATACCTTGCTCCTGTGATTGCTTTCTGCCAGCTAAGGGGGATACAGGTCTTTCCCCTACCTGGATGACCTGCTTATTCAGGCCTGCTCTCAGGAGATGTTATTTCAGCATCTATATTTTACCATTTCTCTCTTGCAGAGCCTGGGCTTTTCTGTAAATTTCCAGAAGTCATTCCTGACTGCTTCTCAGGGTCATGTTTTTCTAGGTTGCAGGATACATATTGTTCCAATGCTGGCATCCTTGCTTTCTCCTAAGGCCTCAACTCTTATTGCTTTCTTTTGTTCCCTTCTTCCACTGGCTACAATCACAGCCAGAGAGTTTCTGAGGGGTCTAGATTACCTAGCTTCCACCATTCCTATGCTCCCTCTAGCCAAGCTTCACATGTGAAAGCTTCAGTAGTTTCTAAAGTCAGTTTGGCTTCAACATTCTCATCCTTCAAATCTTCTAGTCCCTCTACTTCCATGCCTCAAGCTGGAACTTCAGTGGTGGATTCATCAGTTGTCTCTCAACCCTTGGCTTCCTTTTCAACCTCCAATCCCTTCTCAGGAACTTTTCAGAGATGCCTCGGACATGGGATGGAGGACCTCCTTCAGCCATCTGAAGGTACAGGGCCTTTGGTTGCTTTGAAAAAAGAAAGACCACATCATTGTCAAGAAGATGAGAGCTCTTTTGCTGGCTGTTAAGGCTTTTCATTCTCTTTTTCTTCTGGGGCGTCTCAAGATTCTCACAGACAATAGTACAGTAAACGTGGTATGTCAACAAGCAAGGGAGGACAAGGTCTTATCTCCTATGCAGATTAGATCTTCAGGTTTGGGAATTTAACATGTCTGTCCACTATCAGTTGATCCTTCAAGCAGTTTACATTCCTTCATATCAGAACATAGTGCCAGATTCTCTGAGCACGTCCATAACACTATCTCACGAGTGGATGCTGCACAGGATTGTGTTTCTGGACATTGTCCACCAGTGGAGTACTCCTCAAGTACATCTATTTAGATCCCGCTAAACAGACAACTTCCTCTATTTTCTGCCAGAGTCCTATGCCCCCTGGCCTGGACGGTGGATGCCCCCTCTCTTTCTTGGAAGGGGATGTTTCTTTATGCCTTCCCTCCTCTTCCTATCATTCCAAATGTCCTGTTCAAGATAAAACAGGATGCTCCCAAAATCCTGCTGGTAACTCACTTTTGCCCCAGACAACATTAGTTCCCTCCTGCCCTGCATCTTGCCAAGGACAGTCTTCACAAGTTACCTCACAGGGTGAACCTACTCACACAAGACAATGATTCTCTCATCCATCCCCACCTATCCACTCTTTAACTAACATTGTGGGTGATCGGGTTGTGATCCTCTACAGACACCTTTTTTACTGAGGATGTGCTTTGGGTCCTGCAGGAGACCAGGAAAACCTACTACTAGGAAATCTTACTTATCCAAATGGAAGAGGTTTTCTGTTTGGTGTCTTTCTCATAACCTGCATCCACTTAACTGTAGATGTTCCTTTGGTTTTCTCTTATTTGTGTGAAATGCTCAATGCTGGGTTGGCATATTCTTCTGTTAAGGCCCACCTATTAGCTATTTCTGCTTGTCTGCCTTTGACTTCCCCTTTAGCCTCTAGATTTGAGGCCAAACAGTTTCTTAAAACCATCCTTCACATTAGGCCTCTCAGAAAGCCTGTCCTTTCTTCTTGGGACCTTAATTTTGTTTTAGAAAAATGGACTCAGGCTCCTTTTGAGCCTGCTGCTTCAGCTTCCTTACAGCATTGTTCTTGGAAGACTGTTCTTCTTTTGGCCCTTACTTCTGTCAGACAGGTGTCTGAGCTGGAAGCCCTTATGGCTGTTCCCCCTTTTTTAGTTTTCTATAAAGACAGGGTGTCCCTTTGTACTAATCCTTCTTTTATGTCCACGGTGGTTAATGAGTTGTTTCTTAATTAGTCTATTCATTTGCCCACTTTTTTCCTTTCTGTGCAGTGTGCCAGTGAGAAGGTTTTGCACACCTTGGATTTGCATAGAAAACTCGGATATTATTTGCATAAGACTAAAGCTTTTCATAAATTTGAACAGCTTTTTGATCTGAAGTAGTTAACTTCATTTTATTTGCAACCTGTGGGTATACGGATCCGTATCAGATCCGAGCCGGCAACTTTTTTTCTAGCATCTGCTTCAAGCTCCGAGCTCATTCCCTTACCCACAATGCCCTACCATCTCCTATCTTCCCTCAGATCTCGTTTGTGCGCCAATAGTGTGTATCGTGGTCTCCTTTGCTTTGAGCTTAGGGATAGTAAATGGTATTATTACCTAAATGTAGTGTGTGTCTGAGTGATTTTTTCCCTTCCTCCCCTTGTTTAGTGTATTGCTTGTTCGTCAGTTTACAAAAAAAAAAAAAGTTTTTGCTAACTTGCTAGAGCAGTTGTTAGGCCTGCCCTTCCCCTACCTGTGTTTGTGTGTGTTTTTTTTTTCTAGTAGGTAGTATTTTTCCTTTTGGATGCAGGGCCATGGCTGATCAGCCAAAATCTGTTTTCAAGAAATGTACAGAGTGTGGCCATAAGCTTTCCCCGGCTGATGGTCACACTGTGTGAGTGATTTGCTTGGGAGTGGCACATTTGTCCACTCAATGTGCTATCTGCACCGGGTTCAATCCGAGGGCCCTTAGGGATCAGAAGGCCAAGTTAGTAGCCAAAGGCCTTCTCCCCACTGCCATGCTGGAATCTGCCATGGCCTCAGTTTCTAGTGTTCATCCTTTCACACAGACAGGGACTCAACCTCCCTCTTCTTCTGGTGATGGGTCTAATAAAGACAAAATCTACAGTCAGTGTGGCTGACAAGGAAAAAGAAAGAGACAAAGAAAGGTGCAGAGAGGATAGGGAGAAGAGAAAGGGCAGACCGCAAGAGATCCCTGGACAGGGAGCTCTTCCTTAGTTCCCCTTCTAAGGCCATGAGGCCTGTTTCTCCACGGCTCCGGTCTCCTCGTTTCTCACCAGAGCCATTGGAAGATTCGGACCCAAGGCCATCCTCCCCATTGCGCAGACCAGCCAGATCCGAGTCGGTGGCCTCTTTGAGGTCGACTCGGAGTTTATCGGACATGGATATGGACAGGATGATGCGGAGATTCATTCAGACCCAAATACAGATGGGGGTCTTGCCAGGCCCCTCTCCCTCTGGAGGGGGGACCTCCATGCCTTTTTTCCGCCCCATCTCTTCTTCCCCGATCTGTGCTTCGGAGCTCTTGGATCTGAGGATTTTCGGAGCTGGTAGCTCGGTGCCTACAGTTCCTCCAACCTCGACTCCAGCTGTTACCTTGAGTTCCTCGGATCAGACTTGTGTGGATCCAAGCGACTCTCGGAGCTGCGGACAGGGAGTTGGACCTGAGGGAATGGATTCTTCGGCTCCAACCTTTTCAGATATGACCTGTTCCCTTGGACCTCAGGCTACCCTGGCTTCGGCTCCGCTCCTCACTTCGGATCCAAGGAGGGCTTCTTCCTTACTGGGTGCTAAGGAGGTCCGCTCTCCCTCGGCCTTCGAAGTGGTGGAGAGGGTTCTCTTCCAGGGATTGAGACCCCAGCCCATCCCCTCGGATACCACCCAGGCCCCCCTGGATTTGGCGACGACTCCCTTCATCCTGTCTTTGGGACATCCCATGCCAGAGGATCCCCAGGTTAATTTCCCTGCGGAAACCCCTTCGGCTCAAGAATCCACTTCTGAGAGTCCCACTGAAGAGTCACCGTAAGCGCAAGTACAAAAGGAGGCACTTCGACTCCCCCGAGTCCCTCACTACAGATACTAACTTAGAAGGAGAAGGTTACCCCAGGTCACCTCCTGAAGATGTCTCATTTGGAGAAATCATGGAGATTCTCAGCCAGAGGGGAGGTTGGTCAGCCCCAAAACCGTCTGGGTATGAGTCAGTGTTCCCATTTTGGCACGGGCCCATCTACTTCCTGGGTGTCCCTGCCAGCGGAACCCTTGGTGGACCTTATCATCACGCGGGCATGGAAGGAGCCTGATACCGTAGAGCCCACCCCCAAATGCCCTGACAAAATTTTATTTCCTCCTTCTGACAGACAACCTTGGTCAAAAGGAGCCCCAGTTGATGCAATGTTGGTTGCAGTGGCCACAAAGAAGGGACTAGCACAGGAGAGTTCCTCAATCCACCCTCTAGACAAGGAGTCCAGATCGGTGGATAGGTTTGTGAAGCGCATCTATTCCTCAACGACCTTTTCAATCCGTGCGCTGAATTATTTGGCACATGTGATCCGGCTTCAGCGAGACCTTGCTTCGGAATTCGCTGAGTCGCCCCCAGAGTCTTTATCTCCGCAGGACAGACAGTTGTTGTCTGCGAAAATGTCTACTCTGAAGTCATTCTCAAACACATCGATGCGACTCCTTTCCCATGCCACGGAAGGAGCAGCTAGGGCGGCTGGGACAGGCATAGCCATGAGACGTCAAGCCTTGCTCAGGTTGTGTCAGTTTGCGGACCCTTTCAAGGCGTCGTTTATCAACGTTCCCTACGACGGTTCTTCCCTTTTGGGAAAACAGTACATTACACACTTTTCCAGAGCGAAAAGGATGGGAAGATTTTTTCTGCCGTCGGGATCCGCTTCTCTAACCCTCAGCAGTCCTTCTCTAGGAATCAAAGGGGGCAGAAGAAGATGTGGTTCTGAAAATCTCAGTTTTCCAGGGATTCTCAGGACAGCTATTCCCCCAGAGGCAGAGGGGGACAGGTTCGACGCGGACCCAGAGGCAGAGGGGGACAGGCTCGACGCTGACCCAGAGGTAGAGGGAGTCCCAGGAATTTTTGGTCTAGGGAACCCTTTTCTGATAGGTCCGGTCAGCAGCCCTGAAGGGTTGCTCGACTGTCCTACTCTGGAGGCAGTCGGGGGAAGATTGTCCTTACACCCAGCGGCATGGGAGTCCATTACGACAGATCGCTGGGTGTTACAGATAATATCCAGCAGTTACACTATCCCATTTGTTGCTCCTCCAAATATTCCAAAACACCTCCCGGATGTTCCACCTGCTCTCAGGGAGCCCGCAGCTCTAGAGGTTTCAAAGCTGCTTCTCAAACAATCCATCGAATAGGTTCCCCCCGATCAGTCCGGATCAGGCATCTATTCAGGGTTTTTTTTGGTGCCAAAAAGACGGGGGACCTCCAAGCCCATTCTAGACCTGTCAGCATTAAACGTGTCTGTAGCCAAACAGAAATTCCGGATGGTCACCTTACAGTCCATTCTACCTTATCTCCGAGAGTGTGACTGGATGTGCTCATTAGACCTCCAGGATGCTTACTACCACATCACAATACACAGAAGCTCCAGGAGGTTTCTGTTCTTCTGGCTGGGAGCCAGTCATTTTCAGTTCAGAGCTCTACCCTTTGGTCTCACCACAGCCCCCAGGGTGTTCACCAAGGTAATGGCAGTTGTAGCGGCTCAAGTGAGGCTTCAGGGTATTCAGGTGTTTCCATACCTGGACAACTGGCTCTTTGCTGCGCCCAACAAGCATCACCTGTGCCTGGCTCGAGATTACTTCATTCGGTTGGCAGATCTGGGAAATTACAGTCAATGTTCAGAAATCCCATTTTAAACCAGTACAAGTTCTAGACTTCATTGAGGCACAGCTAGACACTTTGCAGATGAAGGTATTCTTAACTCCAGGCAGGATCTTACACCTCAGGTGCCACGTAGCTCAGATTGCGAACTCCAAGTCTCCAAAAGCGAGTGAGGTTCTCCGGCCTCTGGGCTCCATGGCTGCCGCCATATCGATTCTCCCTTGTACGTGCCTTCACATGCGGGTTCTTCGATGGACTCTGGCAGTTCAATGGTCTTGGCTAGACCTGCCCATGGAATTTCCGTTCAAGATCAGTCACGTCTGCAGGGCATCTCTTCTTCGCGTCATCTCCAGTCCAAGCCACAGTGACCAGGACACCTCTCAACTCAGGTGGGGGGGACACTGTTTACGAAGGACAGTCCAAGGCACATGGTCCAAGTCAGAGATCAAGTTGTACATAAGTGTTCTAGAGATGAGGGCAGTGCTTTTAGTGTTGGAAGCCTTTCACACTGTCCTTCCTCTCGGATTGATTGCAATTCAGTCAGTCAACATGTCGGTTGTCTGGTATATCAACAAGCATGAGTGAACCAGATCCTATCCCCTATGTCTAGAGGCCATGAGAGTGTGGAAATGGGAGATCTCCACCAGTCAGTTTCTGATAGCAACGCACATCTTGGGGTGCTCCAGTATTTTAGCGGACAGATTGAGTCGGGCTATTCTGATGCTGTACGAGTGGTCTCTGAAACAGTCAGTAGCGGATGAGATCTTCCTTGCATGGGGTCAGACTTGCTGTGATCTCTTCGTATCTTCTTCCAATGTGAAGTGCAGCGAGTTCTTCACTCTGATTCCCTCACCAGGGGAAATCCCCAGAGATGCTCTAAGTCCATGCTTGGCCCCCGGGCTTCTGTATGCTTATCCACCATTGCCACTCATTCCGAAGTTTCTTCAGAAAGCTTGCAAAGTGATCCTCATTGTCCCATTCTGGCCTCATCAGGTTTGGTTCCTATTCCTTTGGTCTCATCTCTTAGCTCCCCCGTGGGTTCTGGATCCCTGCCCAGATCTAATTTCCCATCCATCGGGGGGCCCATCCACCCGATCTGGGCAGCCTCAAGCTGACAGCCTGGTTGCTCCAGTTCCGTTGATTGCCAGGACTCCCGGTCTTTCTTCCCTGGTAAAATCCATTCTGGTAGCTTCTCTTAAAGACTCCACTAGGAAACTTTATCGCAGTAAATGGAAGCGCTTTTCCATTTGGGCCTCACAGAGAAAACTAGATCCCTTTACAGCAGTGTTGGATTTCCTGTCTGGCATTTTTTCAGCAAGGAGGTAGTTCTTCCACAGTGAAAGTATAATCGGCAGCCATTTCCAATTTTCACGTTGGTGAAGACAACACTGCCTTAGCCTCCTCTAGGCTGTGTAAAGCCTTTCTTAAAGGTTCTTCTCTGTTACGTCCACCTGTCAAGGATTCAGTGCCTCCTTGGGAAATTACCTTTGTTTTACAGGCATTGGTGGCTCCTCCTTTCGAACCTGCATCTTTGGTGGATTTTAAATTTTTGTCCTGGAAGACCGCTTTCCTAGTCATCATTACATCCGCTAGGAGGGTTTCTGAGCTTCAAGCTCTGTCTGCTGTGCCTCCGTATTTGGTCTTCCACAAGGATAGGGTCTCTCTCCGTACTAATCCTTCCTTCTTACCCAAAGTGGCATCTGAAGCAAACATAAACCAGTGCATTAATCTGCCTGTTTTCTTCCCTAACTTCCAAAGTAAAGGTGAATACAAACTTCATTTGTTAGATGTTCATAGACAGCTTCATTTTTATCTTCATAGAATGAAGTCTTTCCGCAAGACTGACCAATTGTTTGTTTCCTTTTCCAAAGCATTTATGGAAAAAGCTATTTCTAAAGTTTCTTTGGCCAGATGGATCACTCTTTGTATTTCACATGCCTACAAAGCAAAAGGTTTATCTCCTCCTGGTATTGTTAAGGCTCACTCTACCAGGTCCATGGCGACTTCTGCTGCCTTTTGGTCTAGGGTGCTTTTGGACGACATTTGTGCAGCAGCGACTTGGGCCAATTCACATACCTTCATTTTCCATTACAAATTAGATCTGATTTCTAGGGGTAGAGCATCCTTTGGCTCTCCGGTGCTCAGGAATATCCTTTCATAAGGGCCTCCCAGGATTGCAGTAGCTGTGGGGACTCTGTCCCACAGGTTGCAGATAAAATGAAGTTAACTACTTCAGATAAAGAAGTTATGTACTCACCATAACGTTCCATCTGAGTAGTTATACTTCATTTTTCTGCAACATTCCCTCCCTCCGTCCCCCGGACCTTGTCCTGTCTTTTCAGGTTTGGTTCATTGGGCTGAGTTGCTTATGTTTTTAGTTGCAGCAAACTCGATCTGTGGAAAGATAGGAGATGGTAGGGCATTATGGGTAAGGGGAGGAGCTCGGAGCTTGGAGCAGATGCTAGAAAAATAGTTGCCGGCTCAGATCCGATATGGATCCGTATACCAACAGGTTGCAGAAAAATGAAGTATAACTACTCAGATGGAACGTTATGGTGAGTACATAACTTCTTTTTTCTTTTCATCCTAGGTCTTCTGGTTTGGCTGTTTCCAAGCAAACTGTTTCTTCTTGCATATCTAAAGCCATTTCTTCTTGCTATTCTTTTCAAGGGAAGAGTCTTCCTCCTTCTATTAAGGCTCATTCCACTAGGGCTGTGGCTTCTTCTGGTGCTAGGGTTTAGATAGTAATTCTATTCTTGGGGCAGCAGCCTGGGCATCTGTTCATACCTTTACTAAGCACTATAAGTCAAATGCGATTTCTAGGGCCAGAGCTGGCTTTACCAGAGCCATTTTGCTTGGCTTCCTAGAGGGCTCTGCTGGCTGGTTCTCCTCCCAGTCTTCCTCCTGAGCTTTTGCATTATTCCTGTTGTAAAGACTACTGCAGCAGTAATATGGAGGAGCATAGCACAGTTGTGTAAAACCTTACCATAGCACTAGATGTCCTTCTCTTCACTCTTACAGTATTTGTTCCCTCCCTCCTTCCCCTGGTCCTTTTTTTCCTTCTGGATGTGTTTTACCTACTTATATCTTTGAACTGTCATTCCTACTGGAGCTTTTCAGTTCTGAGGATGGTATGTCTAGACACAACCTTTATGGCCTAGGCTGTGTGAGGTAAGCATATGTGTGACATACAGCGTACCTTTTACAATTAAAAGGCTTTGTTATACTGGTCGGATGTAAGGCTGCCCTTGGCAGGGGATCCCTGTTGTAAAGAATACTGCAACAGTGAAGAGAGGGACATCTGCCGTTATGGTAAGATTTTACACAAAAACACTTTCCTTAGAGCTAACCCATCCTTTTATGCCTGATGTGGTCACTGAAATGACTGTAAACTAGTCAATAAATCTTCCAACTTTTTCTCCAACCCAGAAAATTAAGGTGGAATAATTTGACATTTGTTAGATATCTACAGGCAATGAAGATTTTATTTGGATAAAACTAAAGAAATCTGAAAATTTCTGCCTTTGAGGGTAAAAAACAAGGTCTTCCAGTATTCCAACAAACCATTTCTAGATGGATATCACTTGACATCATCTTTTTTTAATTCCTTCCATGGTAAATCTCTTCTATGTGATGCCAAAGCTCTTTCTACAAGGCCTGTAACATCGTCTGGTGTGTCTTTCAAAGAGATCGATTCTAAATCCATATTAGAAACAGCTATATGGTCTTCCTTTGACACTTCAAAAAAGCAGTACAAAATCGATACCTTCTCCAGAGTCAGAAATGGATTTGCCAGATCCATACTTCAATAATGGCTGTATTCTAGTGGGTGTTTCATTTTCTTCCAAGTTTGTCCAGAAATTTTGAGAATCATCCTATCTCTCAGCAGTGTTGCAGAACTGATCTAATGATGAACATAGTACAGTTGTGTAGAAACTTGGCGTAACAGTAGAAGTTCACATACATCATTGTTGCAGTAAATGCACCCTCCCCCCCTTCTTCCCTGTTTTATCTTTATTTCCTTTCTTTTAGGTGGAATCCCTTCCCCTCTCCTTCTTTCTTGTATTTATCATCTACCTACCGTATTTCTTTGTAAATAAGACCTAACCAGAGAATAAGGCCTAGCATGATTTTCCAGGGTGGTCATGATATAAGCCCTACCCCAAAAATAAGCCCCAGTTGAGATAGTCAACAACAAACAACAGACGTGTTGAATTATAAAATAATATTATTGACACCCGTTGACTGAGGTTATCGTACTTTGCTCACCATTTTCGAACCACTCGGGCACCCAACTTCTCTTTGCAGAAAGTCGTAAGATTCTTTCCCTGGGAGTCCTCCAAAATTCTTACTGTAACCCTAATCATCACTCACACTTGACAGTTGAGATCCTTGACCCAGAAACACTGGCAGGTGTACTTTGATTGGTCACAACGCATGTAAAGCGCACGCACTTGATAACGAATGGCTGTGGTTGTGTCTTCTGTTCTTAACCGGCGCCATTTTGTGTTGCCACTCCAGTTTCGTAAGTCTTCAATTAACCCCCCCCCCCAGACAAGATGAGTGCAAAAAGAAAGAGCTATTCCGTCGAGTACAAGAAAGGAATCATGGAGGACTCCCGAGGAAAGAATCTGACGGCTTTCTGCAAAGAGAAGTTAGATCTCCGAATGGTCCGAAAATGCCATGCAGCATACAATAACCTCAGTCAACAGGCCGACGAGAGAAATGCTAAGAAGTGCAAGTGTGGATCAGGTTGGCAGCCATTATTTCCTGAGCTGGAAGACATCATCTGTGAATGGATTGCTAACAGGAGAGCAAAGGCTTTGTTTGTGCACAGGGCTGATATTCAAGCATTTGCCCTTGCAATGGCACCACAGTTAGAAATATCCCCCGAAGAATTCAAAGCATCACAACATTGGCTGGATGGCTTCTGAGAAGATCAACAACACTGTTCAAGCTGGAATATACTGAAGTTATTAAACGTGCACTTGCGTTCAAGTCCTTTGTTGATGGCATTGACTTTTCTAAATACCAACTCTCCAATATGATTGCTGTTGATGAAACTGCAGTGTTTATTGGCCGAGGATCTCAAACAACAGTTGATCAGATGGGTTCCTTGTCAATCTACAATGGTTACGAGACTGCACGTGTTACCTGTAGTTTGGCGGTATTTTGGCAATTCGTCCTGGTGCACACAAGCAGTTATAAGGAAGTGGGCCGATGTAATGCTGACACTTGTTTTGCAAGGTTGCAAAAGAGGTCTGCTAGTCTGGGATTCAGCCAGCACTCACCGCGCTAAAGAAATTAAGAAATTCCTTGCACGGAGAATAGTAGATCAAATAATGATTCCCGCAGGAATGACTGCCTATCTCCAGATTCTTGATATTGCAATAAACAAGCCATTCAAGGACCATTTGTGCATGGAACTGAATGACCATATTGAAAATAGAATGGAGAGAAATCAGCATGGAAACTTTGTGAAGCCTAGCCTGCAAGAGGTTGTGACTTGGGTGAAAATTCATGGGATAAAATCACTGACAGCTATGTTGCCAATGCACTACGAGCAGGCTACTTGGACAAGCAGTGCTCATCTAAGGAGAGTTTTATTGCTAGGCATGACAGATTGGGGCCAGTGGTTCTACAGGAAATGGAGTTGCAAGAAAGTCATGCCAGAATTCTGTGGTTGGCCACTTATGACAATGTTCCAGAAGAAGATGACATGACTGTATTTGAATAACTTTTCCATTATTGGGGCAATAGAATGGATTGCTTGTGCTTTCAGTTTTATTCCCTTCCTCCAATACACATGTATTGAAAATTTTCTGCACTTTCTGTTAAGCATGAAATATTGCACTGTGAAAGCCAAGGTGTAGATATTCTGAAGTTGAAATGTTTGTTGCACTGTTTATGTCGAATTCTCACACAACTGTTAACGCGTTACTTAGAACTGTTGTCTAGTAACAGAAAAGTACCAAATAAATGTCAATTTGTGTTCATGAATAAGTGTCGATTTTTGTACATGAATAAATGTAGATTGTTGTATGGTGGGGGTAAATAAGGCATCCCCTGATAATAATCCCTAATGCGTATTTCGGCAGGGAAAGAGTATAGGAAACGGTGTTATTTTCAGAGAAATACGGTAGTAAGCCTCTGTATTCTTTGGTCATGAAATTGCTGATGATTTTTGCACTCATACATTCCTTATGTACCAGCACATAGTCCTCTTACCTAGGTGTAAGATCAGATGGACAGCTTCTGAGGAAAGAGTGTCTAAGCTTTGGCATACTGGCTCAGATGTACATTATTCTTAGCGTGTTATCTCCTGTGTGTCAGCAATACTACAATAGTGATTTATTTAAGATCTACTATTAAGGTAAGATCCTGTGTTGTCTTTTTTTTCATCTGATTCAAACTTTGGGTTACTGGATTCAACCTCATCCAACCTCAGTGCTTTAAAAACTATGGATCCAGGTCTCTGACTCCTTCTCTACACATAATCCCACTCTTCCTCCAAAATGTCCCTGATATCATTTTTTTTCCTGATTAAGAAGGTCATGCTTTTGAGTGCTGTGGTGGTTTACAGCTAAGTACTTATTTCTTCTCTGTACCTTTTTCGGCACTTTTTTTCTGTAATCTGTCACCTCTCCTCTTGTTTTTACTAAAATTTGAATAAATAAATAACACACACACACACGCACACACAGACACACACACACACACACACACACACACACACACACACACACACACACACACACACACACACACACACACACACACATATTCCTTTCCTATTAGTCTTACTTCCGTTGACTTAAATGTAGTAATTTTGATGTATGTAGTTTCTTTTTTACTATACTTATTTTTTGATGTATAGTTTGCAGGTGTGCTGGTAATAGTGCTTTTGAATTTGACAGGACAGTTTTGCTTGGTCAATACCTTGCCACCCCTGTGGCAGACAAGGTGCAGGGCTTCAAAAAATGTACAGCTTGTGGCCATAAAATCCCACTGCAGAATTTCCACTTTCTTTGTGTATATTGCCTGGCGCAGCTCATCGCTACACCAAATACGAGGCTTATTCGTCTTGGTACGAGGGTCATAGAGAGAAACTAGTCTTGAAAGGTTTAATCTCTTTGCAGTCAGGACAATCCACCTAAGCTTCAACAACTTTTACCACTCCTCCTGTACCTGCAGCAGAGTTAAAATCAAAGCAGAAAGATAAAGACAAGTCCAAGAAGCAAGAAATCTTATGAAATGGGATTAGTTAAGTCTAGGAAATTGTCTCTGGTCCCATTAGAACCCTTGGGTTCACAAAGGCCGACTCCTCGTTTTTTTGCCGGAGCTGATGAGTCCTCACCTTTTTTTGCAGGGCGGGAGGTTGTCTAGACCACCATCAGTGGATTCATCTTCCAGATCCTTTAGATCAACAAGGAGCTTTACCAAAGCAGATGCCGACAGAATGATATGGAGGTTTCATCAGAAGCAAATTCAAGTAAGTGCTCTTCCAGCTCTGTCCACAAATGACATTCCGAGAATGACTCCAACAACCCCTCCACTAATTTCTCCCTCTGAGCTATTTTGGAGGAAGAAAGGAGTTATTGGTAGGAGAGGAGTCAGAGCCCTGGATCCACAGCTTCTAAAGGAACTCGGAACAAATCCAGTTGTATCCAATAACCCAAAGGCTGAAATGGACAAAAAGAAGACAACACGGATCATTCATTGTAGTGAGTGCATAGCTTTCATTTTTTACACAACTGTACTATCTTATAGGTCATTTTTATCCTGCCAGACCTATAAAGGGCATACTATTATATTTTATTTCATTTAAGTAGTCTGGGGAGACGTGTCAGTTACTTTAAGAAAATCCTTGCTTTGCTTTAGTATTGCTCTGACTGTGTTGCTTATGGAAACTGTGTAACAGATCAGCTAGTTCACTGCAGTTGTGTGACAAATTGTCCAAGAAAATAAGCAATGCAGTCTGTTCATTAATACTAAAATATCTTTTCTGAAACTGGATTCAACTAGATTCTCCTTCACAATGGAATCTAATATTGTTTTTTATTATTCTACAGGTATATGTAGTTACAGTGAAGGATCTAGTAAGAAAGACCAACAGCACCATGATAAAAGTGACAACACGTAATAACACAGTTGAGTATACAGTAAGACAGCTGGAACCTGGTGTTAAATACAGCATCACTGTACAGCTGAAAAACATGAGCAAAGAACAGAGTCTCATCATAAACACAGGTAAAAATGACATGAAAAGTTGTAATCTGAGTTGTATGTTATAACATTTACTGGTAGTTTTAATTTCTTCCTTTGTTGCCAAAGTGACAGAATACCCATGGTTTTACAGTACCAAGAGAGGTAAGCAAATGATCAATTAACAAAATAAAAAAAAGTGACCATCAGACTGATACACACTATGTACTGTTCTCTGACATTTTATCATAATAACTGAAATTGGTTGCATCACAGTCAGGTAATAGTCCATCTGAAGTAGTTTACTTCATTTGCTCCACAACCTGTGAGTATTCGGATCCGGATCGGATCCAAGACTGCAGCTTCACCAGCATCTGATCCGAGCTCCAAGCTCCTCCTCTTACCCTTAATACCCCTCGATCTCCTTTCTTCCCCCAGATCTCGTTTGCCGTGGCTAACTTAGCATCATGGTCTCGGAGCTCCAGGTGTGGTGAGTGTTTATAAAGCAAACTTTTTGGTGTAAGTGAATCTTTTTTCTAGTAGAAGTCAGGTCAGGTTTCCCTTCTTTCCTCCCCTACCTCGTTGTGCATCACGTTTCAAAAAAAAAAAAAAAAAGTTAGTAATGCAGTAGTTTCCTCTCTTCCTCCTCGTTAGTGTGTGTGTGTGTGTGTGTGTGTGTGTGTGTGTGTGTGTGTGTGTGTGTGTGTGTGTGTGTGCATGCGGTTTGGTCGGATAAAGACTTTTTCCCTTTTTCTAGCATGGCTGAGCAGGCTAAACCTATTTTTAGGAAGTGCACAGTATGTGGCCACAAGCTGTCCCCAGCCAATAGCCACACACTGTGCATTGTGTGCTTAGGTGCCTCTCATCTGTCTACTGATTGTCAAATTTGTGCAGGTTTTAACCCTAGGACCTTGAAAGACCGCAAGCCAAACATCATAAAGGGGCTACTTTCTGTGTCGGGGGCGGCTGTCCCCGTGACTACAACGGTCATGGCTTTGAGTGTCTCTTCTTCCCCTTCATCCTCCTCCCAGGCCAGGACTCACCCTCCTGACAAGAGGCCTGTGGAAGATGACATTTCTAAACAGGGCAGGGACAAGGTGAAGAAGAGATCCCCAGACCAGTCAGGTCCATCCGGTCCTCCTCAAAAACTGCAGGCTATTTCTAGGCCTAGCACTCCTCAGCTCTGGTCATCCAGATTTTTGACAGAGAAGCCTAGAACTTCATTTAGAGCTTCTGTGCACCGGCATTCCAGATCAGCATCAGTGGCCTCATCTGGTTCCATCAGAAGTTTAAGTGAAGCGGAGAGGGACAGAATGATGCGAAAATTAATTCGCACCCAGATCAAGATGGGAGTCTTGCCAGCCCCCTCTCCTTCTGGAGCAGGGTGATCCCTGCCCTTTTTCACTCCTATAACTCCTTCTCTGATCCAACCCTCGGTATTGGAGTTTTTGGACCCGAGAGGTCTCTGATTCAAGGGGGGGGGGGGGTCAGCGCCGATGGTACCTTGTACTTCGGCCATTACATTGAGCATGTCGGATCCGACTAGTTCGGATCCGAGCAGCTGTTGGAGCTGTAGTCTGGGCGTCAGATCCCAGGTGAGGTTTTCATCGGCTCCGACCGTGTCGGGTCATAGCCGTCCCCTCAGCATCTCGACACCTGCAGGCTCGGCTCTGATTTCCCACATTTGATCCAAGGAGAGCTGCTTCCTTACTGGTGTCCCAGGAGGCTCACTCTCCTTTGGTATTTGATGTGGTGGAAAGGGTTTTCTCGAGTGGGTCAAGACCCATGACTTTTCCTTGGATTCTGACCCGACTCCCTCAGTTCTGGATGTGAATTTGGCCATTTTGTCCAGTCAGGTACAGCTCACGCCTGATGTGCCCCAGGTAGTTCCCCTTGTAGAACAACAGACAGTTTGCGAGTCCGCTTTGGAGAGTCCTACCAAAGAGGCTTCTCACAAACGGGCGTGCAAAAGGAGGCAGCTGGACTCCTTCCCAGAGTCCCTCACCGAGGGCACTGATTTTGAGGAAGGGGAAGGCACTCCCAGATCACCCCCCCATGATGTCTTCTTTGGAGACATCATGGAACTGTTGCGCCAATGGGGGGGATAGTCCGCCCCAAAGCCTACCTTGGATGAGTCATTGTTTCTGGAGGCCTTTGGCACAGGCCCGTCTACTTCTTGGGTGTCCCTTCTCGCAGATCCATTGGTGGACCTTATCACCACCTGGGCATGGAAGGAACCAGACACCATAGAGTAGACATCCAGATAAGATCCGGAGTCCCCCTTCGGACAGACCTAGTTTAAACAAATGTTCCCCTGTAGATGGTATGGTGGTAGCAGCCTCCACCAAGAAAAAACTAGCTCAAGAAAGTTCTACGGTCCGTCCCCCTGACTGAGAGTTCAGGACGATGAATCGCCTATGGAAGCAGGTGTATGCTTCAGCCACCTTTTCCATAAGGGCACTGAATTATTTGGCACATGTTACCCGACTGCAGCACGACCTTGTCAAAGAGCTAGCTAAGTCATTCCTGCAGTCCATGTCACTGGAGGATAAGTGCACATTCTCCACGCAGATGGCCACTCTAAAAGCGGTATCTAACATGTCCATGTGCCTCCTTTTGCATGCCACTGAAGGAGCAGCAAGGAGTGGCTGGGTCTGGCGTTGCCATGAGGCGTCACGCTTGGCTCAGGCTGTGTCAGTTCACAGAACCCTTTAAGGCATCATTTGCAAAGGCCCCTTATGATGGTTCTCCCTTGTTTGGGAAGACCGTTTGCGAGACATTGGTCCAGAGCGAAAAAGATGGGAAGACACTGTCTGCCATTGGGATCCGCTTCTCTAACCCCCAAAGATCCTTCTCCAGGAATCAGCGAGGGCAAAAGAAGATGTGGTTCTGGAAGTCTCAGTATTCCCGGGATGCTCAGGACTCATCTTCCCCAGAGGCAGAGTGGGTTTTGATAGACACTGGCCCACAGGCAGAGGGGTTCCAAGGAATGTGGGGTCTCGAGAACCGTTCTAGGGCCCGCGCAGCAACCCTGGGGGGTTGCCTAACTGCTTTGCTCTGGAGGCAGTCGGGGGTCATCTTTTGTTGCACCTAATGGCATGGGAGTCCATGTCAACCGACCGGTGGGTGCTTCAGATCATATCCAGAGGCTATTCCATCCCCTTTGCAGAATCTCTTCCACCAAAACACCTCCCAAACGTACCACCCATGGAAAGGGAGGTAGCGGCACTTGAAATAGACAAGCTGCTAAAGAAATGAGTCATCCAACCTGTCCACCATGACCAGTCTGGATCGGGCATCTACTCCAGGTTCTTTTTGGTGCCAAAAAAGACGGGGGACCTAAAATTTATTCTAGATCTTTCCACCCTCAACCTGCCAGTAGCCAAGGAGAAGTTTCGGATGGTCACATTGCAATCCATCCTTCCTTACCTGCAGGAGAAAGACTGGATGTGCTCGATAGATCTCCAGGATGCAAACTACCACATAAAGATTCACAGACACTCTAGGAGGTTCCTCCACTTCTGGCTAGGGACCAATAATTATCAGTTTTGAGCCCCACCCTTCAGTCTCACCACAGCCCCCAGGGTGTTCACCAAGGTTGTGGCAGTTGTAGCGGCTCACCTGAGGTTTCAGGGAATACAGGTCTTCCTGTTCCTGGACGATTGGCTCCTTGTTGCTCCCACTAAGCATCTACTTTGTCAAGCCAGAGCCTACTTTTTGAAGCTGTCAGGCCATCTGGGAATCACTATCAACACGGCAAAATCTTCTCTGATTCCAGTCCAGGTTGTAGAGTACATTGGAGCAAGGATAGATACTTTACAAATTAAGGTTTTTCTAACCCCAGAGAGAATTTGGAGCTTATGACTCCATTTGTCCTTCATCATTCAGTCACACTTCCCGTCAGCAAAGATGGTACTATGGGCTCTTGGTTCTATGGCAGCAACAATTACCCTTCTTCCTTGTGCTCGTCTACATATGCGGGTTCTACAGTGGACATTAGCGGTCCAGTGGTCATGGTTAGATCTACCATTGACGCATCCAGTATGCATCAGCAAGGCTGGCAGGGAGTCCCTCCTCTTGTGGATGCACTCCTCAGAACTGGGCGAGGGATGCCCATTTATTGCAGCGCCTCCCCAAGCCACGGTGGCCATGGACGCCTCCCAACTAGGGTTGGGAGGGCGTTGTTTGGAAAGGACAGTCCAAGGCACATGGTCCCCGAACAAAACCAAGTTGCTTATCAACATCCTAGAGATGAGGGCGGTCCTTTTAGCATTGCAGGCCCTTCATGCCTTTCTCCCTCTGGGAACTATTGCAGTACAGTCGGACAACATGTCAGTAGTCTGATACATCAACAAACAGGGAGGAACAAGATCTTATCCCCTTTGTCGCGAGGCCATGAGAGTGTGGGAATGAGCGATCTCCACCAGCTGGTTTCTGGTAGCAATGCACATTCCGGGATGGTCTAACATACTGGTGGACAAACTGAGCAGGACTATTCTGATGCCTTATGAGTGGTCTCTGAATCCTTCAGTAGCGGAGCAGATCTTCCTTGAGAGGGGTTTGCCTTGCTGCGATCTCTTCGCATTTCCTTCCACTGTGAAGTGCAGCGAGTTCTTCGCTTTGAACCCCCTGCAGGGGGAGTCCCCTAGAGATGCTCTAGTGCATGTTTGGCCTCCCATTCTTCTCTATGCTTACCCCCTGTTACCTCTTATTTTGATATTCCTCCAGAAGGCTTGCAGGCTGGGGAGAAAAGTGATCCTCATTGCCCCATTTTGGCCTCGCCAACTTTGGTTTTCCTTTCTGTGGTCTCATCTTCTAGCTCCTCCATGGATCTTAGATCCGATTCCGAATCTCATCTCTCACCTCTCAGGGGTTCCTCATCCAAATCTGGGCAGTCTAAAGCTCACTACTTGGCTGCTCCAGTTCCCTTGATAGCTAGGACTCCCAGTTTATTCTCTCCGGTCAAGACTATTCTGGTGGCAGCTCACAAATCATCAACCAGGAAGCCTTACCGCAGTAAATGGAAGCGTTTTTCCGTATGGGTTCTCATAGGGGTATGGACCCTTTCACAGCTCCTGTCCCGGAGGAGTTGGAATTTTTGGCATATATATTCCATTAAGGCTCTAGCTTTCCTACTGTGAAAATTCAATTGGCTGCCATTTCTAACTTTCATATTGGGGAGAACATTTTTTTTAGCATCCTCTAAACATAGTAAATCCTTTATTAAAGATACCTTTCTTTTAACACCCCCTGTGAAGGATCCTACCCATCCTTGGGACCTGACTTTTGTTTTACAGGCTCTGGTTTCGCCACCCTTTGAGCCGGCTGCGTCAGTAGACCTCAAATTCTTATCTTGGAAAACAGCCTAGTAGCTATCACCTCAGCTAGGAGGGTTTCAGAACTTCAAGCATTGTCTACCAAAGCTCCATATATGGTTTTCCATAAGGACAGGGTCTCACTTTGTACCAATCCATCCTTTCTCCCCAAAGTGGCTTCTGAGGCTAATATCAACCAGACGATTAACTTGCCTGTGTTCTTTCCAAATTCTCAGAACAGGGGTGAATGTAAATTGCACTTGTTAGACATGCATAGACAACTGAGATTGTACTTACACAGAACTAAGACCTTTCGCAAGTCCGACCAGTTATTTGTGTCTTACTCTAAACCCTTCCTGGGAAAACCAATCTCCAGGGTAACTTTGGCTCACTGGATCTCTCATTGTATCCTTCAGGTATACAAAGTCAGGGGTATGTCACCTCCAGGTCAAGTAAAAGCACATTCTACCAGATCCTTGGCTACCTCGGCAGCTTTTTGGTCCAGGGTGTCTCTGGATGATATTTGTTCTGTGGCTACTTGGTCCTTGTTTCATACCTTCATTTGTCACTATAAACTGGATATGATATCTAGAGGGAGAGCATCCTTTGGCTCTGCGGTGCTCCGGAATATCCTTCCATGAGGGCCACCCAGGTGTTTAGAAGCTGGGGATTCTGTCCCACAGGTCGAAGAGCAAATGAAGTAAACTACTTCAGATAAAGAAGTCATGTACACATCATAACATTCCATCTGAGTAGTTGTACTTCATTTGTCTTCAACCGTCCCTCCCTTCTTCCCCCTGACATTATCGTCTGTTATTCTGGTAGGTGGGAGAGAGCGCCTCTGCGGCTCTCCTATTCATACTTGTTAGGTTTGTATATAACCTGTTGTGGTTAGGTCTAATTGGGTTTGGGCGTAGGTTGATGGTGCAGCAAACTTGATCTGAGGGAAGGAAGGAGATGGAGGGGTATTATGGGTAAGGGGAGGAGCTTGGAGCTTGGATCAGATGCTGGTGAAGCTGCCATCTTGGATCTGATCCGGATCCCAATACCCACAGGTTGAAGACAAATGAAGTACAACTACTCAGATGGAACGTTATGGTGAGTACATAACTTCTTTATTTATTTAAAAGTATATCAAGATTCATAATCTGAATTCTGTCCAGACCTTGCATTTTAGCATGTCTTTGTTTCTGTTTATCTTCTCCATGCTTCAGTTCTGTTGTCCGAACAAGAAGACTGACTCATTCATAAGTTATTTTCTTTCCAATATCTTGACTTCTGGGGATTAGCATGGTTGCCCTGAGTAATCACACATGTCCTCTGAGGTACAGTTTTTATTAGCTGGTGAAAGGCTTCCATACACTCTTTTTGCTTTTACCACTGTGGTAACCCAGAACACAGCTGTCTTCTTTGGGGATGATCACTGTAACAGTAAATCCTACCTCTCTTACATCATTCTTGAGCTTTTTTTTTGAAAGTTTACGAGAGGCAAAGGTGTTGCACCAATGATATGCAAATCATCTATATGTGCATTAGGCTTCCATAAATAGACCGCAACACAGGGAGATTTCTTTAGATCATCTTGCGAAATCACAGAAATAACTTCCTGCTTCACCTGCCAGGTTATTTATTGTAGGTTCATAGGCAAGTGCTAGGCTAGCTGCTATCCATTTGGCCTTGCCCATCCCATGGTCGATAATCATATATTACCGCTAGTGAAAGTAACTGGGATCAAACCATAGATAGTTTAGGGGACCCTTGCGTGGGACAGAGCTTTTAGGAGCTCCCTCTGTCCATTAGTAGTACAGGAGGTAGTCCTGGGATAAAACTTTGTTTCCCATCCATAGATCCAAGTTGTGCTTGAATATGGACAAGGATGAGCTTTGTTTTATGTAGAGGAAGAGTCTGTTCCAGAGCAACATTATCCTCTGGAAGATAAATCTGCCTCTTCAAACTGTTATGTTGATTTTGCAGAAGAGGTTTATATCCTTAGACTGAGTATTTCTCATGCCATTTGACATGCTAATATGCAATAAATCCATCAGTATTAGGTTGGTAGATGTCTTGTATGCCAGACCCAGGTCTATTCTCATAGTGACATATGCCACTCTTTATCATTGTCTTTGTTTATTCTCTCATAGAGTAAAATGTTTTACTGTATTTATTTTGCAGACTGCATTATGTTTCTTAAAGAAATATATGTTGTTCTCAGTTTAACTGATTGCCACCGTGACCAGACATGTTTCACTAAAGATGTTTTAAATGTATATGTTAAGTTGTCAATCTCGCCTTCATTCTTGCTTGATGGGTTCGGAGCCGATCCCTCGGCTCCGACTCGGCACTTGCTAAGCTCGAGAGTCACTTTTACCAGCTCGAGGCAGCCCCATATCCCATGATGCAAGGAGGTAAGTACCCAGATCTCGTTTGCCGCTTCGCTTATGAGGTCCTCCTTTTACCAGCTCCTGGTAAGTGATTCACTACTTTGATATTTTAGCCCCTTTTTGCTAAAAACCCTTTAATTTTTAGTTTTAAGTTAATTTTAAAGATTTTCTGACAGAAAATTCCCTGTCTCTACTAATTTTTTAGTCAAACTTTACCCATCCCATCCCCCCCCTGTTAGGGTGTGTGTGTGTGTTTTTTTAGTAATACCTTTTTGGTATTTTATTTAATTTAATTCTTTGACTGGTGTGTGTGTGTGTTGTGAAACACCATGTCAAAGGAGAGGGTCTCAGGCTTTAAGAAGTGTGACTCGTGCTGTCAGAAGATGTCTCTGACAGACGGTCACACTTCTTGCCTGTATTGCCTGGGGCCTCTTCACCTGCAGGACTCCTGTGCTATATGTCATTCCTTCAGCCAGAGAGTCCTGCAGGAAAGAAGAAACAAACTGATACTTAGGGGCCTTCTTAAGCCGGAGGGCTCTCCGGCTAAGTCGGCTCCATCTAAATCTGCCAAATCTTCCAAGGCCCAGGCTTCTGTGTCTAAGCCTGCGGCCTCGGCTCGACTTCGTTCTGAGTCGAGATCGGCTCCGGCTGGAGCCGATTCTGGCTTAACAGCCTTCGGCACCGATGGCTATCGGTGCCGATTCTGCATCGACCACCGGTGTCGGCTCGATCGGTTCCGACCACCATGTGGCACAGGCATCGGTGTCGGCTCCGATCGGCTCCGACACTGTTACTTTTGTGGCTGTATCGGCTCCGGCTGGAGCCGATGCATCGAGCTTCCTGTCGGCTCCGATAAGTTGTCGGCTCCGACAGGGTCTATAGTTTCATCGGTTCCGATGGCTCATTCCAGGAAGAGGTCGAGGTCTCCTTCCTTGGAGCCGATACTTTCGGCTCGGCTTCACCTCTCCTTCGAACGGAGCCATCGGAGCCGATCTTCAAGGTCATCCAGACTTTCAGACCATGACTTAGAGAGAGTGGTCAGCAGATTGCTTAAGTCACAGGCACTGGCCCAAATGTTACATAGTCCGTCTCAACAGGCGACTGTTGGTCCACACCCGTTACAGTTCCTCCTTCAACTCTACCCCAGAGCTTGGAGTTGGAGTCTTCGGGAATGGTTACTGCTACGGCTGGAGGACAGATACCCCTTCTGTTCCTTCAGCCTCTACTCTTATCTCCTCTTGAGACCTTCCTTAGAGGGATTCGGTGGTCGGGCTTCCATGGTCTCCTCCGAGGGGTGAGTGGCATCGGACCCTTGTCGAACCCGCTCTTCCCCTTGGAGCCTCGGCCTTGGTGAGCTCGGCTCCGACATCTGCCTCGGAGACTTCCCTTCGGTGGTCCCTGGGTTCCTAGTTCTTGAACGGGTTCTCTCGGACCTGCCTGGGAGGGAGCATTCGAGGTGATGAAGAGTGTGCTGGCCACTGGTATCAGTCAGCAGTCTGTTCCCGTAGCTCCTCCCTCTATAGTGCCTGTTGACATCTCTGCCACTTCTCTTGCTACAGGACCCAGAGATCCTCCGCCTCAGGTTTCCCCATTGGGAATTTCCCCCTCTTCCGAGGATTCTCCTGATGTTTCGGGAGATCCTCCTAGGAAGAGGACTTGTAAGAGGAAACATGTAGACTCCCGAGTCTGTCACTTCAGATACTGACTTTGATGAGTCAGAGGGATCCCTAGATCCCCTCTGAGGATGTCTCCTTCTCAGACATCCTAGAACTCCTTAAACAGAGGGAAACTGGCCCACCAACAATCCCTCTGAGGATGAGTCAGTATACCTAGAGGCGTTTGGATCTCGGCCCTCCACCTCCTGGGTGTCTCCGCCTTTCGACCCCCTTATGCAGGTTATTGCCCGAAAGGCGTGGGCAGCTCCTGACTCTGTAGAGCCAGTCCCTAGGAGGCCTTCAAAATTTATCACTGCCCCAGGTGACAAGCAATTCCTCACTAAGGGTGTTCCCGCTGATGCCATGGTGGTGGCTGCTGCCACCAAAAAGGAACTTGCAGATCCTTCCGTACCCGTCCATCCTCCTAATAAGGACTCTAGGACCATGGATAGGTACTGTAAGCGGATGTTTTCCTCAGCGACCTTTGCCATGCGTTCGCTGAATTACCTATGTCACTTCACCAGACTCCAGAGGGATATCCTTAAGGAGCTGGGTGAAGTAGTACAGGATCCTACAGCTGCAGGGGCTCAAGAAAAATTGCTTCGCAGCTAGGAACCCTTAATTCCATTGCAAACTCCTCCATGCGGCTAATATCATATGCTGCTGATGGAGCGAGTAGAGCCGCAGGTACAGGTGTGGCTCTTAGACGCCAAGCTTGGATGCGGCTATGTGACTTTGCAGATCCCTTTAAGGCGTCCTTCACAAATTCTCCCTTTGATGGGTCAGCTTTGTTTGGCCCTCAGGTGAAGGAAACTTTGACCAGGTGCGAGCAGGACGGCAAGACTCTTTCTGCTGTAGGAGTCCGTTTTCCACCCCTTCTAGACCTTACCCCAAAGGACAGAAAGGTGGCAAAATGTGGTTCCAAATCCCAAGGAGTCACGCCGGATTCACGTGGTCAGTTTACCCCTAGAGGCAGAGGGGTAACAACAACAGGCCGCTCTAGAGGCAGAGGGGTCCAAAAACCAGGGAAACAGAGCCTCTCTCTGACAAGCCCTTTCAGCATCCCTGAGATGTTGCCCGACTGTCCGTCCTTGCAGGCAGTCGGGGGAAGATTATCACTGTACCCAGAAGTCTGGCATTCCCTCACTCAAGACACATGGGTACAGTCGATCATATCCAAGGGTTACATAATTCCTTTCGAGGAAAGTCCTTTCCCCTCAAATTCACTTCCAGATGTACCACCGGTCTAAGGAAATTGCAGAGTTAGAAGTCTCAAAACTACTGCAAAAAGAGCCATTCAGCCAGTTACAACAGACCATTCAGAGCCGGAATCTACTCAAGGTTCTTTTGGTCCCCAAAAGACGGGAGACTGGAGACCAATATTGGATCTCAGCAGACTCAACAAGTCTGTGAGGAAGACAAGATTCGAATGGTCACTCTTCAGTCAATTCTGCCCTTCTTGCAGAAGGACAACTGGATGTGCTCAATAGATCTTCAGGATGCGTACTATCACATCAAAATTCACAGACGCTCCAGGAGATTTCTCCGCTTTCGGCTGGGGTCCAGTCATTTCCAGTTCAGAGCCCTGCCCTTTGGTCTCACTACAGCCCCAGAGTGTTCACCAAATGCATGGCAGTGGTCACGGCTCACCTGAGGCGTCAAGGATTCCAGGTGTTTCCGTATCTCGACGACTGGCTCCTGTCAGCCACCACCAGGCATCAGCTTATACAAGCCAGGGATTACACAATAAATCTTTGTTCTCATTTGGGCATCTCGATCAACTTGAAAAGTCATCCTTATCGCCCTGCCAGTCTATTACCTTCATAGGCGCAAACTTAAACACTGTTCGGATGTCAGCTACCCTTACAGGTCAAAGAGTTTCAGACATTCAGAGTCATGTCAGGATCATTCTGGCCAACAAGAAAGTACAGGCCAGAATGGTTCTAAAGGTATTAGGCCTCATGGCTGCGGCCATTACTATTCTTCCCCTGGCTCGATTCTACATGCGCCTTCTTCAGTGGATGCTGTTCACACAGTGGTCATACCAACAACTTCCTATCGTCACCAGATTCTGGTGACACAGACTTGCAAAGATCATCTTGCTTGGTGGATCACATCTCCTCAGGTTCACCAAGGCAGATACTTTGTACCCCCATCCCCGATAGCCACTGTCACCACGGATGCCTCCCTGATCGGGTGGGGGGGGTCATTATCAGGGCAGGATGGTTCATGGGACGTGGCAGCCGTTCGAGTACCATCTGCACATAAATGTCCTGGAGATGAGAGCAGTGCTTTTAACGTTGCAAGCCCTCAACGACTTTCTTCCCGTAGGGACAATTGCAGTCCACACAGACAACATATCTGTAGTTTGGTATATCAACAAACAGGGCGGAACCAAGTCCTACCCCTTGTGTCGAGGAGCGCTCAGACTATGGCAATGGGCGATCTCCTCTCATCGGTTTCTGGTAGCAACGCATATCCCTGGGAAAACCAACATTGTAGCGGACAGATTGAGCAGAGCTATTCTCATGCCTCACGAGTGTTCTCTCAAGCAATCTATAGCGGAAGAGATTTTTCTGGAATGGGGTCGTCCATGTTGCGATCTTTTTGCTACTCCCCAAAACAGCAAATGTCCAGACTTCTTCTGCCTCTTCCCTCTACCAGGCCATCCCCCCAGAGACGCTCTGACCCAGGATTGGCCCCAGGGACTTCTTTATGCCTTCCCTCCATTTTTATGCCTTCCCGCCATTTCCTCTGATCCCTCAGGTTATCCAGAAAGCTACCGTTTTGAGAGCCAAATTGATTCTCATTGCCCCTTACTGGCCTCGACAAGTTTGGTTCCCGTTCCTCCATCATCACCTTTTGGTGCAGCCGTGGCATCTGGACCCAGTGCCAGATCTTCTGATTCACCAATCGGGTCAGCTGCACCGGTCTATCCCTTCTCTCAACCTCACAGCATGGTTGCTCCACTTCCTTCCTTAGCCAGGCTTCCTTTGATCTCTAACCCAGTTAGAGACATCATAGTAGCTTCACTAAAATCCTCTACCAGGAGGATTTATACAAGCAAATGGAAACGTTTCTCTTATTGGGCTAAGGCCAAGAATATTGATCCTTTCACTGCCCCTGTTCAGGCAGTCCTGGACTTCTTAGCAGAGATTTTTCATGCAGGCTCCTCTTCTTCCACAGTCAGAGTTCAATTGGCTGCTATTTCCAATTTTCATGTCGGGATAGCAGATCATAATATTATGTCCCATAGGTTCTGCAGGGCCTTCTTGAAAGGAATTTTCCTACTAAAGCCTCCAATCAGGAATCCTCCTCCTCAGTGGGATCTAAATTTAGCGCTGACATCCTTGATTCTTCCCCCCTTCGAGCCAGCTGCTTCTTGTTCCCTGAAATTTCTTTCTTGGAAAACTTTATTCCTAGTGGCTATTACATCGGCCAGGAGGGTGTCTGAACTTCATGCTCTATCGGTTCGACCCCCCTATTTGGTTTTTCACAAAGACAGAGTATCTTTGAGAACTAATCCAACCTTTTTGCCTAAGGTCGCTTCAAAGAACAATTTGAATCAATCCATTGATCTCCCTGTATTTTTCCCAAACTATTCAGACAGAGCTGAACAAAAGCTACATTATCTTGATGTCCACCGTCAACTTAGATATTATTTGGACAGAACAAAAATTTAGAAAATCTGATCAACTTTTTGTTTCCTATGCGGATAATAAAAAGGCCTTCCTGTTTCTAAAGTGACCTTGTCCAGATGGCTTTCTTGGTCATCTCTGAAATTTATCTGCTCAGGGGAAAACAGCTGTGCTCAAAACCTAAAGCACATTCAACTAGGAGCTTAGCTACTTCTACAGCCTTTCAAGCTAGACTTCCTTTAGACACTATTTGTGCAGCGGCCACTTGGGCCACTCCTCACACTTTTGTTTCCCATTACAAATTGGACTTGGCCTCCAGGGACAGAGCCAGCTTTGGCTCTACAGTCCTCAAGAGTTTGTTCCATTGAGCCACCCAGGATAGAGGTGCTAGGGACGCGGTCCCATCAAGCAAGAATGAAGGCGAGATTGACAACTTAACATTAAGAAGTTATGTACCTACCATAACGTTCCATGTTAGTTGTCTTCTCTCGCCTTCTTTCTTGCAACCCTCTCTCCTTCCCCCTGGCCTGGACAGACCTTGTTATAAGAAATTATTATGCTGAAGACCATTCAGACCTGGTCCTTCTTCCATCTGTAAGTTTTCTTTCTTCCTTTGGGAAGTATTTTATGCTTGGTGCTATTGCCCTTTGTCATCAAACGAGATCTGGGTACTTACCTCCTTGCATCATGGGATATGGGGCTGCCTCGAGCTGGTAAAAGTGACTCTCGAGCTTAGCAAGTGCCGAGTCGGAGCCGAGGGATCGGCTCCGAACCCATCAAGCAAGAAAGAAGGCGAGAGAAGACAACTAACATGGAACGTTATGGTAGGTACATAACTTCTTATTATTGCAGTTGTTTCTTTATCAAGGATCACAGTTTTCCTTTTTGGGTTTTCTGTTACATATACACATCAAACACTTTGTTTTTTTAGAGCTGAGTGAGATTTCCTTCTCCTTGTCATCCTTACTGTAGAGGACTGCTATTAACAACATCTGAGAAGGTACTGGGGAGAGAATTTTTGCAAATGTTTTTGTAAAGACATCAGCAGAAACTTGAGGTATTATGTTCCGGTTCTGAGGACCCAAAGTGAAACCAAAGAGAATCCTGCATGTAAGGCAGCTGCACAGCTCAAAACCAAAATCCAAACATCCAAATGAAGAGCCAGCAGACTGTAACAAGCTGTGAAGATTATTTAATGTAAAAAGCACATAAATAAACAGACCAGTTTCAACTTGACAAAATTGAACAGTCTTCCTCAGTGTTAATATTAAACCATAAAACAGTGTGCTTAAATACCTGATGGCTATACCCATAAGCCATGTCATTGGTTAATTAATTATAAATATTCATTTAGTCCAGGTGAGAATAAAGCACCTAATTTTATGATCCACTTTTTTCTTTGGAGTCCAAAAGACTATGCCAACCTCCTTTATTTTTCTTATTTCCTGATATTTTTATCAATAATGGTAAATCTGAAAATAGCATTTGGATGATTAATGGTATGTTTATATAGTGCACTTGTAGGTTTCCTGTTCCTAATGCCACTTAGGTGTTCTGAAATACGTATGTGCAGGGGTCTAGATGCCTGTCCTACATAAAATGCATGACGTGCAGGTTGCTAAATATATGAGCCAATCTGACCCACAATTGGCAAAAAAAGTTATATCATACACTCGCCCGGTGTTGGTACTTGTAAATTCCTTAGTTTTATTAACCGACTTACAGTGTGAGCAATGCCCACATGGCACACATCCTGTCAGTAAATCCCCAATCATGGTCCTCTGAGCCCAATTCCTATTTGGCTGATGACTATGTTTATAATGGCTCAACTGGGAATTCATATTCCTACCTCTCTTGAAGGAGAACTGACATCTTTCTTTTAACATAGATGATAAGAAGTCATCTACCCTCAAAATATTCCAATGTCTTTGAACTATATTCAATAAGATGTCTGTATTTCGGCCATAAGTAGTCAACAGCCAAAGATTGGGATTTTTAATAGTAGGTTTGACTTTATACTTAAGCATATCCTGTCTATCCATTTTGGATGCCAAGTTGCTTGCACTTAAGAAATGGCCCATAGGATATCCTCTATTGCGGAATCTGATGGTGATGTCATCCCTATAGTGTATGAAGTCCTCAGGCTCAGAGCATATCCTCTTCATTTGTAAATATTGGGACCTGGGGATATTCTTGCATATGTGTGGAGGGTGAAAGCTGGAGGCATATAGATGGGAGTTGTACTGAAGGTACTTCCTATATACTTGGGTACTTAAAGTATGGTCAGCATTCCTGCTGACCAGCACATCCAAAAACGTGATGTGCTGTGAATGAAAAGTGGCTGTAAATGCCCAAGCCCCATTTATTTTCATTTAGGTAGTTGACAAATTCCCTCAAATACACCTCATCACTTCTCCATACCATCCAGCAGTCATCCAAGAATCTTCTCCAGATTTCAATTTCATCTAAATATATGTTATGAAGATGGTCATATATAATGAATTCCTTCACATATGCCATGAATAAATTGGCATAGATGGGGGCAAATGATGCCTCATCGCTGTCCCCTTAACTTGCCAAAAGCACTGGTCCCCATAAAAGAACACATTCTTAGGATATATTCAGCGAGCCTGATAATAACCGTATTCATACCTGGTCTGTATAGTTCAGACTTCTTAAGCCAGTAGTCAAGGGCCTCCAAACCCGCCCAATGAGGTATATTTGTATAGAGGGTGGATACATCTAAGGTACACAATAACCAGGCTGGTTCCAATTGGTTATCTGTAATGATCTGGAGGAATTCAGTGGTGTCACGAAGTCTAGATCTTACCCATTGTCGTAGAGGCTTAAGCTTTAGAGTTAAGTATTGTGGTAGGGGTTCACTGATGGATCCCCTTCCTGAAACTATGGGCCTCCCAGGAGGATGCTCAAGATCCTTATGAATTTTTGGGAGAAAATAGATGTATTGGCTAGAATGATCTTGTATAGTTAAATGTTTACATTCCTGTTCAGAAGTGATACCATCTTCCATAGCTTCCATCAAAAAGAGCTTAATTTCTCCCCTAAATTTATGGGAGGGATCCAAAGGCATCCTCCTATAATACCTCGCATCTTCCAATTGCCTCAGAGCCTCAGTTATATTGTTCCTAATTCATGACCACCACTGCTCCCCCCTTGTCTGCTGCCAATATAACCAGGTCTCTATTATTAACCAAACCCATTAAAGCCTTCTGTTCCATTTTTGAGAGATTATTGGGTTTTGGTATAACTTCCTTATAGTTATAATGCAAGTCCTTGAGAACTGATGTCTGAAACATATGCACATTAGGGTTCATGGGTGTATTAAACTTAGATTTATGATATATAAATTCCTCCTGCTTGCCAACACCATCAGAATCCTTATAGAAAATTCTTAGGTTTAACAACCTGCAGAATGCCATCACATCTTGTGCCAACTGATCTTCCGGCACATAAAAAACAGGGATGAAATTTAATCCTTTGTTTAGTACCTTTATTTCAACATCCGTCAATTGTACACTGGAGATGTTTAAAACATTTTTCAACACAGTTATGTCCGGGTCATAAGTTCCATTAGTGTCTCCATCTGACTTGTTTTTCCTATGTTTTCTACTCCCTCTGACCTGCCTAGATCTAAAGGGTGGGCCCTTTTGGATAGGGATGAATCCCCCTGGTGCTGTATATCAAGATCTGTGTTGGATGAAGTTTCATCCCCTGATGTTTCATTACTGGAGCTAAGGGAACTAGACCGCTTTAAGATGGATCTATGTCTCTTACGTTTACCCCCCAATCCGGTGGTATCATTAAACCTGACCTGTTTGTTCACCCTAGAAAACTGGGTTCCCCTCTCATAATCTGTAATATCCCTTTGATATTTTTTAACCTTTTTTTTCTTTCAGATATTGTTCCAGATTCATCAGGTCCTTGGATAATTTATCCATACATGTCTGATACACCACTTCCCCCTGGAAAGATTGAGCTGTTTCACACAGCTTCACAAGTTCTATCATTTCAGACTCAATTGTCCTTTCATAGTAATCCAGTAAAACCTTAACAAAACCCATGGAGGCTTGTTGTTGGGTTTTAGCCCATTCCTCCATTAATTCTGCATCAATTTTAGCCACCATGGGTTGTAAACGAACCCTCAAACCTCTTGGAACCAAATTCATGGCTATATAGGCCTTAAAAAGTTTGGTGTGCCAAACATTGGTCCTTAAGGTACACATAGATTTGGTTAAATGTTAAAAATGATTTTCACAATCCAGTGCCCCAGCATTTAGGGAAGATCCCTGACAATGTTTCTCATCATTTCCCAAACCAAATACCCCCAGGTCATCTTTATCTGCAGATAATCCCTTCAACAAGTTGGTTAATTCCATAATGCAAAATAACCACTCAGGAACAGTCAATGACTAGTATAAAATATACTGGTTTATAATATAAGTAAAACCCAAAGGTATATAAAAATATATCTGTAAGTAATAGCTGTCATGCCCCAAAAGTATTGTAAATAATCTTAAAATACAACATTTTCCACCACTTCAAATTATAGAGTACTTAGTGAACCATCCTATAACCACATTCCAAAAGCATATGGTGTAGAAATCCTTGCTTATGTCTAAGTAGGTATGCTACATTCCTTGTGTTGTGGTCCCAAATTCCATATTGTACAACCACTATCTTAACACCAAGGAACCATAATAGCCCTGCCCTATGGACGAAAATCCAGCCCTAAAGGCTTTGTGGTATATCAAGCAATGTTGTTTCACATCCAAATCGATTATAAGATTGTCCAAGTAAAAATTCGATTATAAGGCACTGTCAGCCCCCTTCACAGAAATAATCTATATTGTCAAAATCTCCTTTGGCAACAATCCAAAATTCTTAAAATATTAACTATATCTAGCTTGACAGTTACCGAGGGAAATTTAAATAAATTATTTAATACAGGCCAAATAGATGTGCAGTGGAGTCAGGGAAGCCCCCCAATGTTAACATCCTTATGATATACAGGAACAAGGCAGACCAAGCACCTGCAATTCAAAAGTATATATTTCTCGGCCCTTCTGTCAATTTCAAATCATAAGTAACCAAACTCAAAAAATCCTTAACAACAAGTTTGAGTCAAACATCCAATAGTAACATACAGTAGAAAACATGAATAATTAGAATGTTAAATACATCTTGTACCTGCATAATCCGAAGAATCACAATATATAAAAAAGGTTATTAAATTATTTTAAACAACATGTCAAGGAAGGGAAACCTGGGTAGAAAATGTCAAACAAGGTTGATCCATAATTATCAACTGCCATTGAATAAGAACAAATTAGTCCCAGTGTTTATAAGTATTCCAATGTCCACCTGGAAAAAATGGTAAACATTCAAACAAATGTCCCAATATGTAGACAGTTTCACCGTTTGATGTAAAATCCCAATCCAAGTAACTTGTGCGACTCTTTCGGTCTGAACAAGTTGTTCAAAAACAATTCCTTCCACCACATTAACCAAATATGACTGAAATAACTGTCCCTTTATGATTTCCACAAAGATTGAGGAAATACAAAGTCATATGTCGACATTTGCCATCATGTAACAAAGCTCCTACTTAGCAACAGGTCCCACACATTTATAATAAACCAAAAAGTTATTAGGCGGCCCGTACAAAAAAATATATATTTAAATGATGAAAATCGGGGGCTAAAAATGGAAACCCCTTGAGATTGTTTAATAGCACCAGTTCCGTTGCTCACTTTTACCCAAATAGGCTTCAGTAATAAGTCCAGATATCAGAAGTACGCCGATAAACTTAGTAAGTGAAAAAAATCACATCCGGATTTAATTTCAATCACACCTCAGATGTTTGGAGCAGAAAACGTACATACCGATGATGGTTGCAGAGCCCAAGTTGCTTATAAACCAAAAAAAAAACGAAACAGGAAATGTTCTCGCTTCACAGTCCGTTCAACTGAATTTACAATGGAAAAGCCCCAAGTTCAAATACCAATCTTCCAAATGCTAAATCAGATGAAATGGTTAGGAAAAAAGTGGATCCAAACCAAAAAATATAAAATATCATCCAGGACAGGCTTGATATGCAGCACATCCAACAGCTACACCTCCAGGCCCACAGCTGGAACAAAAGGATCCAAAGAGAAACCAAAGAGAATCCTGCATGTAAGGCAGCTGCACAGCTCAAAACCAAAATCCAAACATCCAAATGAAGAGCCAGCAGACTGTGACGAGCTGTGAAGATTATTTAATGTAAAAAGCACTTGACAAAATTTAACAGCCTTCCTCTGTGTTAATATTAAACCATAAAACAGTGTGCTTAAATACCTGATGGCTATACCCATAAACCTTCTTTATTTGTCTTATTCATTTAGTCCAGGTGAGAATACAGCACCTAATTTTATGATCCACTTTTTTTCTTTGGAGTCCAAAAAATTATGCCAACCTTCTTTATTTGTCTTATTTCCTGATGTTTTATCAATAATGGTAAATCTGAAAATAGCATTTGGATGATTAATGGTATGTTTATATAGGGCACTTGTAGGTTTCCTGTTCCTAATGCCACTTAGGTGTTCTGAAATACGTATGCGCAGGGGTCTAGATGTCATTATATATGACCCTCTTTATAAAATATATCTAGATGAAATGTAAATCTGGAGAAGATTCTTGGATGACTGCTGGATGGTATGGAGAAGTGATGAGGTGTATTTGAGGGAATTTGTCAACTACCTAAATGAAAATAAATGGGGCTTGGAGTTTACAGCCACTTTTCATTCACAGCACATCATGTTTTTGGATGTGCTGGTCAGCAGGAATGCTGATCATACTTTAAGTACCCAAGTATGTAGGAAGTACCCTCAGTACAACTTCCTTCTCCATGCCTTCAGCTTTCCCCCTCCACACATATGCAAGTATATCCCCAGGTCCCAATATTTACGAATGAAGAGGATATGCTCTGAGCCGGAGGACTTCATACACTATAGGGATGACCTCACCGTCAGATTCCGCAATAGAGGATATCCTATGGGCCATGTCTTAAGTGCAAGCAACTGGGCATCCAAAATGGATAGACAGGATACTCTTAAGTATAAAGTTAATCCTACTATTAAAAATCCCAATCTTCGGCTCTTGACTACTTATGGCCGAAATACAGACATCTTATTGAATATAGTTCAGAGACATTGGAATATTTTGAGGGTAGATGACTTCTTATCTATTTTAAAATAACAATGTCAGTTCTCCTTCAGGAGAGGTAGGAATATGAATTCCCAGTTGAGCCATTATAAACATAGTCATCAGCCAAATAGGGATTGGGCCCAGAGTACCATGATTGTGGATTTACTGACAGGATGTGTGCCATGTGGGCATTGCACACACTGTAAGTCGGTTAATAAAACGAAGGAATTTACAAGTACCAACACCGGGCGAGTGTATGATATAACTTTTTTTGCCAATTGTGGGTCAGATTGGTTCATATTTTTAGCAACCTGCACATGTCATGCCTTTTACGGACATCTAGACCCCTGCGCATATGTATTTCAGAACACCTAAGTGGCATTAGGAACAGGAAACCTACAAGTGCCCTATATAAACATACCATTAACCATCCAAATGCTATTTTCAGATTTACCATTATTGATAAAATATCAGGAAATAAGACAAATAAAGGAGGTTGGCATAGTCTTTTGAACTCCAAAGAAAAAAAGTGGATCATAAAATTAGGTGCTTTATCCTCACCTGGACTAAATTAATATTTATAATTAATTAACCAATGACATGGCTTACGGGTATAACCATCAGGTATTTAAGCACACCGTTTTATGGTTTAATATTAACACTGAGGAAGGCTGTTAAATTTTGTCAAGCCGAAACCTGTCTGTTTATTTATGTGCTTTTTACATTAAATAATCTTCACAGCTCATCACAGTCTGCTGGCTCTTCATTTGGATGTCCAGTTCTGAGGAAACAAACATTCTTAAGCTGCTGTCATAGACAGGAAAAAGAAATATCTGAGGTACTAAGAATTTCTTCTCTTTAGCTTTGATACTGTTATTACATAGTTACAGCAGCACTTTATTAGTACCTATGTTGATTACCCCAAAGGGCAGTTAATCTTAGGGATTTGCCTATCGAGTCTCCATTGAAGTGAACCAGTCTAAGGAGGAGAAGAACCTTTAGTATTTTCTTGAAGTCAGATTTCGGGTGTTCTTCAGTGACAGTTACCGATTCTTAAAACCACTGGGACCTTCGGAATTTCTCTGGTGGATCGTTTTACCCTCAAGTCGTTTCTGTGTAGAGTCAGCCCATCTGCATTATTTTACCTTCTATAGTGTTATCTTTTCCATTACACACAGGGTTGGGTCTGTTATTGTACTGCTTTATAATAGTGTTATACTCTTAAGGTAGCTAAGTTGGTACCTTCATAGTTCCAATGTGAGCATGTACAGATCATCACTGTATGAGAAGATGACCCTTGACTTTTCTTCAACTGTGAATAAACAAATTATTTTCTTGATGTTTATAGGTTCATAGATTAGTACTAGGCTAACTGCCCTTTTGGGCCATTTTAAGCCTAGCCAGTTACCCCATGTGAAAATCAAATCCTGCACCTTGTATCTGTAAGGTAAATACCTTAACCATTATGCCAGCTCCTGTTCCAAGCAAATCACATTTCATTTACACAGAACATGTATAAATGTCAAAAGAACCCCCACCCCCATGCACGTGGGCACGCACGCGCGCGCACACACACACACACACACACACACACACACACACACACACACACACACACACACACAATGGGGGAGACTTGCCTATCCTACTGGGAAAGGTTACATATGAAGTATTAATTTAGGAATCTTAATAGTTTTTTCATAATCCTACAATTAGTAGAACTGTAGATCTCTTACCTTCAAAGATTTTACAACAGTAATGTGTTTTAATAGATTTAAAATTCTTCACTGTATTTTATAGCAACTATAGTTCCACCAAAGTTTAAAAAAAAAAAAAAAAAAAAGGCTAGTTGCTAGCTGTTGTTTTGCATAAACTACTGATGTGAAGTTGTTCTGTTTCGCCGTTCATTCTTACAGATGGGTTCGGAGCCGATCCTCGGCTCTCATTCGGCCTATTACAAAGCTCGAGGTCTTCAGATAGCTCGAAGTCAAGTCACTATCCCATGATGCACCTAGAGTTACCTGAGATCTGGTTTGCCACTGCAGTAGATCGGAGGTTCTCGCTAGCTCGAGCCAGTAAAACCTTATTTTTTCAACTATTTCTTCATTATATTGATAATTCATAATTAATAGTAGTTTTAGATACTTATGTAAGCTATTACAACTTTATTGTGTAGTTCCCTTTCCCTTGATGTGCTTTCCTGGAATTACTAGTTGGCCTCATTTTTCCTAGGCTTAGTTTAGATTATTAGTGTCTGTTTAATCAGTGACTTTTCTGTCACAGCTATCTTTTTTAATAGTTTAGATTTAGTGTGTGTCTAGTGACCTTTTTCTCACAGTTTAAACTAATTAGAGCTAAGGTTTAGTTTTCAGTGTGTGAAATAGTAGCATATAGTATTGTTGTGTGCATTTAGACAGTGACTTTCTTTGTTTAGATAAATACTTTTGTGTGAGTGTGTGACTTTTAGCCCATATTTTTCAAAGGGCTTGTTGATTGTTGTTACTGTTCGAAATTGTTTGAGTGTGTACAGTTTTACAGTAATCTTTGTTGATACTGTGGTTCCTACACTATGGCTGACCAAGACAAACACCGTAAGTCAGGATTTAAAAAAATGCCCTAAATGCGGCAAGAAAATGTCTGTCACTGACAGTCATGTTAAGTGTGTTTATTGTTTGGGAGCATTGCCTCTCCAAGATAGCTGCTCCATATGTCATTCTTTCTCTTCTAGGGTTCTCCAGTAGAGAAAGAGGAAATTGATTGATAGAGGTTTGCTGAAACCCTCTTTCCAAGAAGCTTTGAGTGACCAAGATGGATCCAGTAAGTCCTCAAAGTCTTCCAAGACTTCTGAGAGTAAGAAATCCAAAAAGTCTTCAAGATCAGCTCCACAGACCTCGGAGCTGACTATCTTATCCTTTCGGAGCCGGTCCCTTGTTCTGGAACTGGTATCCAAAGTACCTAAGTCTCCGCTGTTACAGATGGAGGTACCACCCTGTATCTACTCATCTCAGTCTTCGATCAGCCTGTCTGATTTGGATGTGGATCGTGTGGTGCAGAAGCTTTTACAGGCACCGGCCTTTGCTAAATTTTTATTGGCTCCGCCCCAAGCGACTTTGGAGCTGAAGACCCTTTTGCCAGCTACTACTCTTCCTCTTTGGACTTGATCATGGAGCTTTTGGAGCTGACGCCTGTCCAGTGTCTTTGGCTCTGTTTACTCTGACATCCTCGGCACTGATTAAGGAATCTAGGAGCCGATACTCTCTGGTCAGGTACAGGGAGGATAGTCGGACCGACTTGTCGATTCTGACTCTGCCGCTCAGGGCTTTGGCTCGGATGAGCTCGGCTGCTACCTTTGGCTCAGAGCCCACTGTCCTGGTGCTGGGGGTATCTATGGTTTCCTCGAATTCGTCGGTCCCTCCGTATCGGAGCAGAGGTGCCTTCGAAGCCATGAAGAGAGTCATGTCTCCTAAGATATCTTCGACCTCAGGTCCATCTTCTTCCTCACCTAAAGCGCCTGTTTGCTTCTGCTTCACAGATCCTTGCCAAGCATGGAGACCCAGAGCCTCAGGCAGCCCCATTGGTTGGCTCATACTCTTCCGAGACCTCACCACTGATGAGGTTCCCAGGAAGAGAGTTTGTAAGAGGAAGCATCTAGACTCCCCACAGGAGCCCCTGACATCTGATACTGTGGTATCCATGGTCCCCCTCTGAGGATATCTCATTTGCTGAGATACTAGAAATCCTTAGGTAGAGGGGTGACTGGCAGTCCACCAATACTACTGAAGATGAGTCGGGTTCTCCTGAAGGCTTTAGGGTCTCAGCCCTCCACTTATTGGGTGTGTCTGCCCTATGATGAGCTTATGAAGCTGGTCTCACGAAGGGCAAGGGATTCTCTGGACACAATGGAGCCTGTCCTAGGAGGCCTAATAAATTTATCTTTGCTCCCAAAGACAAATCTTTCCTACCAAGCGTGTGCCAGTTGATGCCATGGTGGTGGCGGCAGCCACCAAAAAGGAAATTTTAGAAACTTCCTCTTCTATCCATCCTTCTAACAGAGATTCTAGGATCATGGATAGATATGGTAAGCGCACTTACAGTTCAGCAACATTTGCACTGCGTTGGCTCAACTATCTAACCCATTTTACGAGACTGCAAAGAGATCTCCTTAAAGAGCTGGGAGATACTCTTCAGGGTACAGTAGCTGCAGGAGCTTCAGATAAAGTTGCCTCCCAGCTTGCTACCCTCAACACCATAATAACTCGTCCATGCGCCTCATTTCGTATGCAGCAGATGGAATGAGCCGGGCAGCGGGTACAGGAATTGCTCTTAGGAGACACTCCTGGATGCGCTTGTGTTCCTTCGCTGAGTCTTTCAACTCATCCTTTGTAAATACCCCTTTTGATGGCTCATCCATTTTCGGGCCCAAAGTTAAGGAAACTTTTAACCAGGTGTGAGTAGGAACAAAAGACTCTGTCTGCTGTTGGAGTCCGTTTTTCCACCCCTACCAGACCTTACCCCAAGGGTCAAAGGGGAGGAAAGATGTGGTTCCGAAAAGTCCAAGGAGCCTTTCAGGACACACATGGTGAAGCCCCTCCAGGGGCAGAGGAGGGGGCAGTAATGGAAGATGCCACCCTCATGGCAGAGGGGATCCGCAAAACCATGGTGACAGAGATCACTTCTTTGGGAAGCCCTACCTGCACTCCTGAAAGGAGGCCCAACTGTCCTATTCGGGAGGCAGTTGGGGTCGCTTATCTTTGTATCCAGACCCCTGGCTCAAAATAAATGACAACTCGGTACAAAGTATCATTTCCAGAGGATATTTCATTCCTTTCGCCACACCCCCTCCACTGACAAGAAAAATCTGGACGTTCCACTCAGTTACAGGGACAAAGCAACAGTAGAGGTCCAAACGTTGCTAAGAAAGAGTCATCCAACCAGTCCCAGCAGACCAGACAGGATCTGGAATTTACTCAAGATTCTTTTTAGTTCCAAAAAAGACAGGGGACTGGAGACCTATATTTGACCTCAGCAGGCTAAACAAATCTGTCAAGAAAGAGAAGTTTTGGATGGTCATACTTCAGTCGATACTTCCCTTTTTAGGGAAAGACAATTGGATGTGGTTGATAGACCTCCGGGATGCATACTACCATATAAAAATGGCCAGACCATCCAGGGATCATCTGTGCTTCCAGCTGGGAGTTAATCATTATCAGTTTCGAGCCCTGCCCTTTGGTCTCACTACAGCCCCCAGTGTTCACTGACAGTATGGAAGTGGTCATAGCTCACCTGAGACGTTTAGAATTCCAGGTGTTTCCGTACCTAGACAATTGGCTCCTCACCTCCACCACCAGGCATCAACTCATTCAAGCCAGGGACACCACTCTATCACTCTGCAGCCAGCTGGGCATTACAATAAACTCAGAAAAATCTGCCTTGTCGCCATCGCAACATACCGTTTTTGTTGTAGCAGAATTGGACATCACCACCACCACTCTGAGACTTCCAATAGAAAGAGTCTTGCTACTCCGTCAGCAGGTCTGCAATCTGATATCCAAAAACAAGGCTCCAACATCAGCAGTACTAAAATTATTAGGCATTATGGCAGCTGCAATTCTGGCCATACTGCTGGGTCGCATGCACATGCAGATACTGCAATGGCTGTTCTTCACTCAATGGTCCTACCAAGAGCTCCCCATGTCTCACCATGTAATGATCACAAGCTCTTGCAAAAAGGATCTTCAGTGGTGGATGACCTCTCTTCATGTCACGATAGATCGTCCCTTTGTTCTACCATCACCAGTGGCCACAGTGACCACGGACGTTTCCCTGTTAGGGTGGGGGGGCATTTTCAGGGAAGAACATCCCAAGGCACATGGACTGATCAAGAGACACACTTGCATATCAGTGTCCTAGAGATGAGAGCAGTACTTTTAGCATTGCAGTACTTCCAGGACTCTCTTCCTCTGGGTACAATTCCGCTTCAGACAGAAAACATGTCAGTGGTCTGGTACTTGAACAAACAAGGTGGAACCAGGTCATATCCCCTTTGTCGCGAGGTCCTAAGAGTATGGCGGTGGGCTACATCCACCCAGCGCTTTCAGTTAGCAACGCACATCCTGGAGAACTACAACATGATAGCAGAGAAGCTGAGCAGAGCAATTTTGTTGCCCCATGAGTGGTCCCTCAAGAAAGAAATAGCAGACAGGATATCCCGCAGGTGGGGCCAGCCTTGCTGCGACCTTTTTGCCAGTCACATGAACACGAAATGCAGAAGATACTTTGCCCTGATTCCCCCTCTGGGAGAAGCCCCAAGGGATGCACTCATTCACGATTGGCCTCCGGGTCTGCATTCCCACCAATCCCGTTGATACCCAAGGTACTACAGTAAGCGAAAGCCCTAGGAAGGACCACCATTCTAATAGCCCCTCATTGGCCTCGTCAGATTTGGTTCCCCTTCCTTCGACTTCATCTTTTGGAGGACCCTTGGATTCTGGACCCAGTTCCAGATCTTCTGACGCACTCGTGGGGGGAACGCAATCCCTCTCTGCAGTCCCTGAAGCTGACAGCTTGGCTGCTCCAATTCCCATCATAGCCAGGTTCCATAACCTTTCTAATGAAACAAAGCAAATTCTCTTATCCTCTCATAAATTCTCTATGAGGATGCTATACCTTAACAAATGGAAAAAAAAAATTCTATATGGGCCTCTCAAAACAATATTGATCCCTATCAAGCTCCAATGGCCTCCATTTTACATTTCTTGACTATGATTTTTAACAAAGAAGCTGCAGCAGCAGCAGTTAGTTTTCAACTTGCTGCCATTTCTAATTTTCATCTTGGATTTGAAGGATTAAACATGATCACATAAACTATCCAAAGCCTTTCCTAAAGGGACCTTTCATCTCAGACCACCTGTAAAATCTCCCTATACCGCATGGAATCTAAATTTTATGCTTTCTCGAATTATTCTTCCTCCATTTGAACCAGCCTCCTCATGTGACCTCAAATTTTTGTCATGGAAGACTATCTTTTTAGTAGCTATCACTTCTGCCCACAGAGTGTCAGATCTTCAAGCCAAGTCAATTAAGCCTCATTTGATTTTCCATGTTGACAGAGTTTCACTTCGAAGTAACCCCTTTTTTTTGCCTTAAAGTTTGCACTGAAGCTACTCTTGGTCAAATTATTGAATTGCCAGTTTTCTTCTCCAATCACTCCAACAATTTAAAATATATGCTGCACAAACTTGATGTTCATAGACAGCTCAGATTTTACTTGGATAGAACAAAAGATTTTAGGAAATCTGAACAGCTTTTCCTCTCCTTTTTCGACTCCAGGAAAGGTATGCTAGTGGCCAAAACAACTCTGTCCAAGTGGTTATCTGATTGTATCACTTTTGCTTATTCAGTTGCTAATATGCCCTTACAGCATAAAATTAAGGCTCACTCCACCAGAGCAGAGTCTACATCCTCTGCTTTTTCTGCCAGACTTCCTATTGATAACATTTGTGCAGCAGCCACTTGGTCAACACCTCATACCTTTATCACTCATTACAAAGTTGACAGGGCCTCCTTTGGGTCTACTGTCCTGAAAAACATACTGCTGTGAGCCACCCGAGATAGATGGTGCTTGGGATGCTATCCATCTGTAAGAATGAACGGCGAGATAGAACAACTTCACATAAAGAAGTTATGTACTACTTATAGCGTTTCATGTGAATTGTTCAGTCCACCTTCATTCTTATTTCCCAACCTCCTACCCCCTCCTGGGTTTTTCGAAGACCGAGATGCTGAATTCTTCCTGGTTGCTCAACCCTTTTATAACTTTCTGTTATGGAGTGATAGAATGACACATGGTATTATTATGCGCAGCAAACAAGATCTGAGGTAACTCTAGGTGCATCATGGGATAGGGACTTTTCCTCAAGCTATCTGAAGACCTTGAGCTTTGTAGTAGGCCGAATCAGAGCTGCGGATCGGCTCCGAATCCTTCTGTAAGAATGAAGGCTAGATGAACAACTCACATGGAACGTTATGGTAAGTACATAACTTCTTTTTTTCTGCTGATGTTTGCACATTTTGTGGGTGGAGCTGTTACATTGACACAGCCCAGTACACTGAATAAAGCAAGACATAATATATTAATCTATTTGTATAACATGTTCCTGAATTCTGTATTTGTCTCAACAGGAAACTTGTTCCGATGTTGTCTGTTTTCATCCAATACACTCTTTGGGTTTTGAGATCTGAGAGATCTGACCTCATTGTCTTTTTTTTGAAGCTTCTGATCCAGGGATCTGACTCTTCCTTAGATCTCGTTTGCTTCCTGAAGCCTACAGTTGTGTATCCAAGGACTTCCACTGAGATAATTTATTTCTTACCTTTTTGAGATTTTTTGTAGTACTCTCCTATCACATTTATCCTTATTTTCATAGTCTGATATTAATTAAGATTTATAGTAATCTGTTACTGTTAAGTGTAACTAGCCTTTTTTTGGTTCCTTTCTCTAGATTAATTTATATATGTGTTATAAATTTTCTGCATTTTTCTCTTAAAAAACCTACACAAACACCCTCACGCACACAGATATATAATATATATATATATATATATATATATATATATATATAAGAGTGGGCAAATATTGCCAAGTCAAGATGTGCTATGCTGATAGACTCCTACCCAAGAAGACTGAATGCTGTAATTAAATAAAACGGTGCCTCAACAAAGTATTAGTTTAAGAGTGTGCACACTTATGCAACCAGCTTATTGTACTTTTTTTTATTTTTTTATATGTTTTCCCCTAGTAGATTTGTTTTCAATTGAATTGGACAGGTTATAGGTCACATTAAAGGTGGGAAAAGTTTTGAAATGATGGATTGTGGTCTCATTTTTTATATCACAAAAACCTGTCATTTAACAGGGGTGTGTACACTTTCTATATTCACTGTGTGTGTGTGTGTGTGTGTGTGTGTGTGTGTGTGTGTATAAATAAATATATATATATATATATATATATATATATATATATAGAGAGAGAGAGAGAGAGAGAATTATTTAGGTAGAATCCAATTCTTTATTTTACTGTTGATAGCTTTTAGTTTTTTCCATAATTTGTTAGTTGTTTTCATCTTATTGGCAGATTATTGGTCTCCTTTTATGGCTGATAAGGTGGAAGGATTTAAAACGTGCATGGCCTACTGGCACAAGATTTCCCCCCTGAGCCAGCACTCCAAGTGCTTATACTTCCCATCTTCGTATTGAATGTTAGGCCTCTGTGTCCTTCGGCCCCAGATCAACCCCAACCAGAATGGAAAAGTTAATTCTGAAAGGTTTGTGTTCTCCCTGAGATCATCTTTGTCCATTACATTGCTGCATTGCTGTATCTTCCTCCAGGTAAGAAGCAAGACTATTCCAAAGCTAAATAAAAGGACAAAGAGAGGGAAAAGTCAAAGGAAAGAGATGAAGAAGAGTAACAAGGCAAGAAAAAGTACTTGGATCCAGCTGATTCTGTGGGTCATGATCCTAAAATTTTTCGGAAGGCAGATCCGATGGATCCCCAGGCCTGATCTTCCTCTCCATGACCCCATTTTTTTACTGGAGCTGGTGAGCCCAAGAATGCACACTCTAATATTCCCAAGAGAGGAGGTATTCCAGGCTATCTTCTGCGGCATTGTCAAGGTTTGCTCGGTCATCTATGAGTCTTATAGTAATGGATGTCAGTAGAATAAAGTTTTGAGAACGCAGATTCAACTTGGGGTTATGCTGCTGCTGTCCACCTAAAACATACAAAGAACCAGTCTGACAACCCCTTCATTATTTCTGGCACTGGCCCTTCCTTCAGGTTCATTACCCATGGATCCAAGCTCCTCTGGTACACTTTTGCTCAAGCAGAGAGTCCAAGTGACTTTACTGGCAGAATCCTTGACCCCCTGGACTCTGATGTATCTATATTGAGATGGGTCTTGTAGCCGAAGCATTGACACCAGGACTCTGGAAGGTGAGTCGACTCTGAAGTTTTCAAAGCTGTCTCTTCCTGTAAGGGCCTTGGCTGTTGACAGCTCAGGTCCAAGGTCAATCTCAGAGCTAAGGCTCATTGGGGCAAGGAAGTCTCTTCCATCCTCAGGTGGTGGTTTGGCACTGATAGCTGCTTCAGCCTTTGAGGCCTTTGAAAGGGTTTTGGATGGAGCAAAAGAAAAAACATTATTTTTTTGCTTGAATCCAACTCAACCTCAGCTGAATACTGTATCTTCACCAACTCATTCTCATCAAGAGGGATGGTCAGTACCAAAAGGCTCAGAAGTCACTCACTGCATGAGTTCCTAGTCTGATTTGGACCCACCTGATGTTTCCCTGAGGCATGTTCATAGAAAACAGATGTGGAAACAGAAGCAGTTGGTCTCACCAGAGTTGGTCACTGAAGGTACAGGCTTCAAGGAAGATGAAGGTTCCACTGATCCCCCTTAGAAAACGTCACCATTGGTGATATCCTCGAATTGCTGAAACAATGAGGGGGTTGGACCACTAATGATCCTTCACCTGACAAATCTATATTCTTCGAAGCCTTTGCTGCTGGTTCTTCTGCGCCCTGGGTGGTAATGCGGGCCTTTGCTGCTGGTTCTTCTGCGCCCTGGGTGGTAATGCCAGATTATCACCTTCTAGAAGTTTTGGCTCAGCAGGCTTGGAAGGATCCTGACATGGTGGAAATTATTCCAAAAAGCCAGATAGGATTTTAGTTGCCCCCAAGGACAGGTGAAGCATTGGAGCAAAGCTTCCCCTGTAAATGGCATGGTCATAGTGCCAGCCACAAAAAAGGAATGTTCTGAAGAAAGTTCTTCTGTTCATCTCCCTAAAAGGGAATCAAGGGCTTTGGACAGGTTTGGGAAATCGATATACATTTCAGCAGTGCTTGCCCTCAGAGTTCTGAACTACTTAGCTCATATGACACGTTTCCAGACGGACTTGACCAAAGAACTCACCAAGTTTCTTTTGGGTAGCCTACTAGTGGATGTTCAGAAAACCATGGACTCCTGTCTATCCTTCAGTCTATGTGTAGATACTTTTATGTTCTGCATTTTTGGATGTTAATGGGGGGAGTGCACATGAAACACACCTGTTTATCTTTGTAGGATCTGTTACATTGTTTCTGTGTGTTTCTGTAAATTTTCCTCCATACTGCACTAGTCACATAAAGATGTATCCATCCTTTCAGGCTCTGAGGTTCATACACTTTGTTTTTAGTCAGATTATGTATGTGCTTTATGTATATAGTATAAGGTCTGTTACCTTGTTTTTCATGTAGCATTTTAGTCACATTGTCTTAACCATTAAGGTTCAACACTAGCAAAGACGTTATTTTAGGTCAGCCCTGCTATACTCCCGATACAATGTTATATGCAATAGGGTTATTTTTAGACACAGTTAAAAAAACTGTGCAGCATACCTCTGAATTGTACTAAATTCCTCGATATTTACCAGTTTTGAGGTCAAAATAATGGGGTGCCATGAATTCCTGAGTGGCTTCTTCGATTTCTGTTTTTTTTTTTGTACAAGTTTACAGTTGTGGCTGACGTTACCATGCATCGCCAGTGTTTTCTCCAGCGTTATCAATGCACAGGGGTGTGCATGATTACATCAGCTTTTGAGGCAGACTGCAGCCTGTTGGACTCAGCCAGACAACTCCATGACTATTGGAAGGTATGGAAAGACTCCTCTGTCATCTCTGACTGTGCACACATTACAGTTTCAGTATTCAGTTCTAAACTTTTGCAGAGTCTGGCAGTCTGTCCAGCGCACCCACCCATATCCACAGCCAGGAATCAGGATGGGATGAAGAAATTTACATTCTCCAAGTGGCTTGACATCCTGGTAAGTGAAAAAGAAACAAACAAAAAAAATGTGTATATGTATGCCTAGAAACTGCAGCAAAGGAATCAGAAACAATCCTGCAATCTGCTGCAGCCCGCTCACTTTGTTATTTTATTGTTAATGTCAAATAGCATGTAAAAATGCATAAAGTACGTATCATGAAGTCTTATGCACTGAGGAAGGTGAAGGTCACTAAAATAGATGAGAACTAAGAGTTTTACTGAATTTGGTATAGTGCAGGGCAGGCGCATTACAAACCTTATGACTTTGTGGGGTAAAAATGAAACGAGTTTGCCTGGTCTCTGATTAGGTACATCTCCCCTTTGAGCTTGGAAAATGCTGCTCATCTTTGTGACTAAAATATTTGGAGAAGGAGAGAATGCTGAGCGGTGAAACAAAGCAGCCAGGGATGGGTTTGAATTACTGTTCTCTCCCCATGAGCTGTTTGCATTTTATTTCGATGTTAGTGATGGGGCATTGGGAACTGACATGGGAGCAGTGATCTGCCCTGTTCTGGCACCTGAGGAATGTGATTCCTTGTTGTTTTGGTAAGCACAGAAGAACAGATTAATCAGAGAAGAAGCCAAGCAGGAATCTGTACAGAAACTATCTAGAGTTAAAGTTCCGGCACCCTTGTCTAATGAGCATAATGCTTTTGGTTGAGATGTACTACAGGACCCCTAAACCTGAAGAGAAATTTCATATGTATTCAGTAAATGCAGTCATGTTCTGCCGTCACCTTATTAGGGTGGGCACACATTGGCATTCTTCCTTTGCTCTTGTGTTACTTGAACTTCATAAGTTTTGTGTGTGTGTGTGTGTGTGTGTGTGTGTGTGTGTGTGTGTGTGTGTGTGTGTGTGTGTGTGTGTGTGTGTGTGAATCAATATGTTGTTGCTATTCTCATTTATTTTCTTAGGTTCATAGGTTCATAGGTTCATAGGTTCATACTAGGCTATCTGCCCGAGGGCATTTACAAGCCTAGCCCATAGTTTTGTGGCTTACGCCACCCCTTTAGTATGGGGAACTATACCCATTATTTTGCTGTGCCTCTGTTGAGCAGTGACACTGAGGTAATCCCTGGGGTATCCCTGGGGTAATCCCTCGAACTAATGCAGAATGCTACCCTTCCTGTCAGTGCCCTCACTTTTCAATGCTGTCAAAGAGGTAGTGCTGCAGGTACATAAGCATAAATATGTATATTAATATAAAATACAGTCAGTTCTAGTCACCATGACTAGACTTAACTGTATTTTAATAAGCTCCTCTGTTATAAGAAGCAACAGTATGCTTTTTTTTCTACAGCAACATTACAGCCAGATATCTCAAATTGTACATTTTACCTTTTTTCACTTTGCCAGCAAAGTAGACTGATCCAAAAATGACTTTTTTTCAGACTGGTCCTGAAGAATGCTAAACAATACAGTCAGCATAATAGTATGAAAAGACTGCAGTATTATGCTGCAGTTAATGATTACATGAGTGCAAACACAAAGAATAAAGCCACAGTCATATCACTTGCCAGTGATCATATCTGTTCACCAGAAGATCGAGAGATTCAACTACAGATGGTCTTGAGGAGGTTGTACTATCTGATACTGCAAGTTGAAATTTAGTTTGCTTTCCAAATAGATTGCCTTTACTCAGGTTGATGCCCAATTGTGAATGTTTTTAATCCAGTTAGTGACTTGGGTCAACTCTATGCCATGTCCTGTTCTATGCATTTTTATTCCGTGACCATCTCATAGAAGGATGATGTTATTTGCATGCAGGAATTCTTGTAAACTGTTCTGTTAGTGGAAAATACATTAACAGATAATCTTTCAGTAGCTCTAGAATAGACATGTAATGCATTCTAAGACGTCAGTGGTGTTTTAACGGAATAAATGATGGTGTTTTTGTAACATAAATGCATTCTTCTTCTTCTAGCCTCTCATTTCCATCGTACTACACTCTTTTACTGTATTACTGAAATCCCCCCAACCTGTTCTTTTTGTTATCGAAACTTCCTTCCACTCTTCTCTAACCTTCCCTCACTTTTATTTTTCCTGAGTTTCCTCCATCTGTACACCTTTTATACTGTACATAGGTAATAGTTATGGTGTATGCCGCATTTTCATCCAGGTATGTAACTAATTTTAATTTAAATACTATTTCTTTAGTTATTGCTGATTAGTTTGTGGATGTGCAAGTGCAAAAAGGTCCATCTGAGCAGTTCATTTTATTTTTTATAAAAAATTGTATTTTAGTTTTACACAAGTTCAAAATTTAATGCAAGTTCAAATATTAATGTAAATAAAATACTATTGTTCTGGTTATATTTTGTGTTTACGGTTTTGTCTGTTCTTCAGTTTGTGTTTGAATGTTGGTATCCCACAATTCCACTGGAGTGGTTGTGGTTACATAAATATGTATGCAAATTTTATGTTAATCAGTGTGCAGATTTTTTTGGTCAGTTGTATCTACTTTTCATGGACCTTTGTCTAGATTTTAGGTCTTTCCAGGTTGAGAGGTATGTTGTGCAGTTGCTAAATTGTATTTGAAATGTTCCAGTTCTTCACTTTGTTTGTACTACACTCATATGTGAAGTGCTTCTGAGTGCCATTATTGTTAAAAAATATATATATATATCTATGTCTATATATATATATATATATATATATATATACACACACACACACACACACACACACACACACACACACACACACACACACCATAATACAGAATCATTTTGTAGATGTTGTATACTGTGTACACTGTCAAGTATATGACACTTGGCAAGCTTCTCAAAGCTGTAATCCCCTCCATCACAATCATACTGGCTTTCTGTTTGCTAATCTCTTTTGGAGGGAAGTATAAAAGTAGCTGGAGTGATTAAAAATCTTACATACTTTCTTGCCGTTTTGGGCAGATACATCTCGACTTTTTCAGTGCAGCAGTTGGCCAAGGTTTCCTGTCAGACAGGTAAGATCCCTTTTGGGGACCTCCTTCCACACAAATAAAATATATTCCAAAGACATGCATCTGGAGCATTTCTCCCCGGGCCTCCGCTGAAAACAGGCTCTGTGGAACCTAGTCGGACATTCCCGGTCAACAAATGTTAAATAAAATAAATAAATAAATAACATTTGTAGTGTTTTCTTATCGTAAATATCAGTATATCACTATAAAAATGCAGCCTTTTCAGGCACTTCAGTAGACTTTGATTACCGTTACTGGATCTGTAGGGATTGCTTTCAAGGAGCTGATCATTTTGTATCTTAGGGTTCTATTTAAGTTTCTTTCTTGTTATTGAAGTGCGTTTTGGGGAGAATAATAGGACTGTATGTGAATGCTCCTGCTTGCACTTGGGTTGCTTGGGGTTTATGGGATTTTACAAGGAATTCTTGTTTGCTGCTTTTGTTATTTTGTTGTGGTGTAATTTGGATTGGCTTGGAGGGGTTGTCTGTTTACTAGTGACAACTTACCTTCTAACCATCAACTTCAGGCATACCTAACCAGTGATCATGCTTTTTCCCCTGCTTTACAGTGTAGATACTGACCCCGGTCCAGCTGAGTCTTTCTCCTAATGTACCTAAAAAAGAAGAAGCAATTGAAATATGAGTCCTTGACTCTCTGTCCCAGTCAAAAGTGGGTGACTCTGCAGTAGCCACTGCTGTTTCCATTAGAAAACGTACATATTTCTTTGAATCCCTCTGGTGTAGCCTCACTGACCAGTATAGAATAGGGGACCGATGCATTCTCCCCAGCTGTTCAGTGCCATGCTTGGGCATTGGAGAAGATCCAGTTTCTGTACAAGAAATAGTTTGAGAAGATCTACTCAAGGTGCCAAGGGAAAGAGACCTTTTGCTTGAGATGATATTCTGTCCCATAACCATTCACTGCTTAAGTGTGTACCTAAAAAAAAGAAACAGAAAATTAATCATATTGAAAATAAAGAAATTGTTCCTCTTTGTAACATTAATGCTGTTACCCTATCCAAGAGTTTATTACAGTCAGTCAACTTGGGGTGCTATATGCTGCCTCCTAATACTGCTGCTCCTCTTTCCAAGGAAGAGATTGCATTTTCTGATGACACTGATGTTGTCAAAGACAGGGTTATCTCACTTCAGGATTCTATAGCCCAAGATTCTGAGTCTATGGATAATGTGCTTGAAGTGGTACCCGTGGAGGCTTTGTATTTTTTTGAGACTATATCAGTGCTGAGGAATGTATTTTCTTGGGAAAAGACAGATGTGCCCACAGATTTGGACAGATGTTATGATTTACTTGAACAAGAAAAGGGGTTGTGAAGTTGGCATGATGGTTAAGGTGTTTACCTCAAAGATACCAAGGTACAGAGTTTGATTTTCACCTTTGAATGGAAATCAGCTAGGCTTAATATGCCCTGCAAGGGCATCTAACCTATTACTTACCTATGAACCTAATTATGTGCCCATTCCTCCTATTTTGCTTATTTTGGGGATGCATTAAAAGCTGCTTTCAATGCTCTTGATTCTCTCACTCATCAGTTCCTAAAAAGAGCAGATCCTGCTGCCATCATTGCTACAGTTCAAGTAGTGAAAAAGCATCTTGCATCTTCCAGCCCATTTCCTGGAAATTAGGAGGGGAGATGGGTGGACAGGCAGGGTTAGAGACTTTTTTAATGTTGCCACATTCACCTTCAGAATCCTAAACTACCAGGGTTAAATGTGGAAGTTCATTTAAGTGTGCTAACACCTTAGAAGTCTTTTTTACTTTCCTAACTCCTGAAGGTAGATCTTTTGTAAATCAGATTATTCTACTAATCATACCTTGTGTCAAGTTTCTAAATGTGGCTTAAGAGTGTGTATGATTTTGCTAATAGTGTTTCCAGTGCTTCTGCTTCAGCTAGTGTTTTGAGATTTGTTTGAGTACATAACCAAAACTTTTCAGATGACTTAATGTCTGAGTTTTTTATTTTATTTGGGTTGCTGCTACTCAGGTTCTGAAGCAATGGGATGAAAGAGAGAAATTAATGCACAGAGTTTGTAGGACTTTTCAGGTCCTCCAATTCTTTCATTCTAAAACCTCTTCCTCTTTCCAATGACATAATAAGTAGAGAACTCTGTTAAATAAGTAACAGGCACCCAAGAAACAATGTCAAGAGAGTAACAACCCAAATTAAAAAAAAAACAAGGGAATTTCTCCAAGAAAAGGGTCAGGCATCAACTTCAGAATGGCTATACCAGACACCTGGTGACCTTTCCCCTCCTCCTATCCCGTATTTCCCTTCCACTTTTACATCCCCTGTTCCTCGGTGCTCTGGCTTGGTGTCATATAATTTCAGTGAAATGGGTTCTAAAGGTGACTCAGGGGGGTTACAGCTGGTAGTGGGTAGATTTTTCACATCATTGTTTCAGGTGGATTCCCCCTCACCCTCCAAACCAAACAGAGCTGCTTCCTCAAGTGCTGCAACATATGTTAGAAGCAGGTGTTATAGAACATGTTCCAGACCACTTAGAGAGGGGTTTTTATTCCATAATATTTTTGCTCCAGAAAAGGAGCACTCATGTTTTGGATTTCTTCTTCCTCGGCTTCTTTGTGAAAGTTCCATAATTCAAGATATTGACCCTCCAGTTAGAGTTAGACCTTCTCTCAGACCACTGTGTTATGGTAACTTAGACCTCAGGGATGCTTACCGTCACATTCCATTAGCATACAAATTCAGGTGAATCCTAAAAATGTGTGTGTCCACGTTACATTATCAATTACTGCTTTATCCTTTAGGCTGTTTACTGCACCAAGAGTGTTTACAAATTGCCTAGCTCCTATGGTGGCTCACTGCAGACTGCAGGGTATCCAAGTTTTTCCTTATTTGACTACTAGCTGTCAGGCGTCCTTAACCATCTGGTGTTTCAGATAAACATACAGAAATCCTTCCTGGCTTGGTTACATAGCATTGATTTTAGGATGCCTCATAGACATTGTCATACAAAAAGCCTTTTTGCCTGGAGACAAAGTGGAAACTTATTGTAAAGTAGTCATAAAATTTTCTTGTCTGACTCCAGCATTAGCCTTGGAATTCCTCAGAATTCTAGGTCGTATGAGCATCTGTGATCCCTGTGATACCACTTGACAGGCTGCATATGAGAAATATTCACTGGTTCCTAAAAAAACACTTGGACCAAGCATCTTCACCTCATAGATTTACAAACATTAGTGCTGGGATTTGTAAAGGTAGAAATACAGTGGTGCAGAGTGTGCTGTCTGGCTATATCCCACCAGACTGCCAACAATTACATGGCGTCCCTTACTATCCTGGGTCAGTAACTAATGAGCTTCAATCCTCACTACTGAATCCAATATGAGACTGTCACTTGAACAGAAGTAATAGTTCACAATTTTCCCCTAAGAGCACAACAGGAACATGCTTTATTTTCTTTGACTGGACTATATGCGTCTGTTCATCCAAATGTATTTTCTTATTACACACTTTGGAGCAAAGTGTCCCAGTTTAAGACTTCTGATGCACTCACACTCAAGGTAAATTTAAATTTCACACATCCAAACACTTGTGGGAAAGCCTGACACAGATTTCCAGCTGTGTGTCTTTCCCAAAATAATACAGTAATGCTGCCACCAATCAGAGGGTCTTCATGCCCTTCTAAAGGGGTGTCCAGTTATGAAAATGAATTATCAAAATATATGATAGCGATAACCAGAACAGCCAGGCCTTTGAGGTGACCTGGGGAGTATCAAACAGGTAGACGCACTCTCTAATCTCTAAAGAAAAACACCAGTTTCCAGTCATAATGCAAAGGAATGAAAAACATTTAATAATAAGTAAAAATTATTACAAAATTGTAAATCAGTAACTCTCAATAAACATCAGAATTCATTCACCAGAAATGTAAAATCAAACTGCAGGATAGGAGTCCATTGTTCTAGAAAAACTCTCTCTCAATAACTAAGCTTTTCTGATCAAAATAAAGAACACTGTCTCTGATCTGCTCTAAGATATGATAGCAAGGCTAAGGCAAGCTTACATTTTTTTTGGTGAGGTCCCTTTTCTTGGTGTGTCCACTGACTGCCCAGTACTTGATAAACTGCTCAGTATTTGACAAAACTCAGTCTCAGTTGTCTAATTTCAAAATATAACAGTCAGCTGTTTAAAAATATATTTTTTGTCAGTCAGTTGTTTAAATAATCTCTTGGGAACCAGGAACATTCTAATGAGATCACTCACTGTTCAGCTGATTCTCCACAGTTTGTACTATAGAATTCCCTCTCAAACATTAGCAGTCAGAAAATGTATAAAGCCGCAACAGATTCTTTAAAATTTCTGTTTAAATATAGAAATGCCCAACATTTTTAAAACTTTACATTTTCACGATTAGGCATGCTGGCATACAATACAAGTTAATCTGAGAATATGAATCTGCATAACATACAAAGCTATGTCAAACGCAGAGCTGTTGGACATGCTCCACTTAACGAAATCCCAATCCCTCCGAGCTACACACTCTAGGAACCTAAACCTTGTCACCACAATAAACAGAACATGCTGGAGAGAGAGGTTCCTGTCCCAGAGACTTCCCATACTCTGGAACAAACTACCTATGTATATCAAACAAAGCTCCTCATTAGCACTCTTCAAGAAAAATCTTGATGATTGGATGGGAAATATGAAATTCACCCCAGGATCACTTCTGTGGCTCTGATCGACAGGGGCACAGGAAAATAATTTTCTTGGGTGGTGAAAGCCAGGGTACCTTTTTGGCTAGGCTTATATAGGCCCCAGGGCCAACAGCCTAGTACCTACCTATAAACCTATATGCACAAATCTCCTGCCAGACATACTAACACAAATGACAGTTTTTTCAGTTACTTCACACAGAGATCAGTGGCTCACAATCCAGGACTCCCTTTCTCTCTTCCTACCCCAGCACATTCTGCCTTAAGAGACTCCTCAGGTTTTCTGGTAGTGCAGTTTCTTTTGGAGTAATGGTGCATGGTCTGTGGGAACACTTGGAAAGACAAAAGTACATAAATGTCAAACACATGGTGTCTGCGATTCAAGCTGTAAAAGCTTTATATAATCTTGGGCAACCAGGTCTTCTTCAGGTGATTACAGATACCAACACAGTGATGTGACACTTAAACAGTGGGATATCAAGTCATAGCAACTGTGCCACTTAAAAATGATGGCTTGGGATTTAACACTCTGTAGCTCTTCAGACCTCTTGCATAGTGACAGACAAACTCAAAAAATCCTGGACAGACCCTCACAAGTGGAAGCTTAACCCAAAAGTATTCTAGGAACTGATCCAGATGTGTGGAACACCTCAAGTAGATCTGTTCACCTCCTTTCAAAACAGACAAGCAGACAAATTCTGTTCCAGGGATCCTTGCAAGTATGCTTGTAGAACAGCTGCTCTGTCATGCCCCTGGTCAGAGACTTTCCTTATGCTTTTCTACTCTTTCCACTGATATACCAAATTTATTGCAGTGAGTTATTTTTTACCCAGGCAAAATTTGTTCGAATTGTCCAAGGGCCATTGCCACATGTTTCCTCACAGATTGGATCTACTCACACAAGACAGGGGGAGTTTGATACATCCCAATGTCAAGCAACTACAACTGACTGCTTGGTTGATCCATTTTTTTAACACCTTTATTAAATTATCTCGTAGGACATACACAAACATACATTGACAGACAAGAAAACCATATTAACATGTTTTTCTATTTGCATACATTTTAATCACATATCTTTTCTTTAACTATCGTCAGATCAACATTATATAAATTGCTGAATTTCTGCGTTCCCTTAAACCTCACTCCTGCTCCTCCTGAGCATTATTCTGCTTGTATTATTCCCACAATTTCTATTTTCTAAAGATTCCACTTCCAGTCCTTTTATCTCTTATAATAATCAATATTTCAAATTCAGTTGGTTTAGACTTTGATTTCCATATTCTATTAATTGCTTTTTGGCAGCCTTAAGAATTAAACTTAATAAAACCTTTACTATAGCCAGGCAATCCAGATCCCATTTCTTTGCTCAAAAGAATCATTTCCTTAGACACAGCCATTTGCCCACTCAGTATTTCTGACAGAGAACTCTGTAGGGAATTTTTACTATCTGCCAACTCACTACACTCCCAAAACATAACATAACATAAAACAATTACCTCTTTCTTTCCCATCACACGTCCAACAATTGCTACCTACCTGAAGAAAAATTATTTGAAGTCTGCTTGGAGTATAAAAATACCTGTGCAAACACTTCCAAGCAAAGATCCTAAACCTTCTAGAATCTTTTGCATACTTGAGAGCCATACATATGTCCTTCCATTGTTCTCTTGTAGATAGCTTTTCTATCCACTGTGGCCAGTCTCTTGTAACCTCTTCTGATTCATTCTTATAGTTATTGTGCAATATTTTTGTGCCCTACTAATTATACATTTTTTAACAGCAAGTTTTGTTCTAGATTCAACTAAAACACTCCTGCCGAAGCAGGTCTTTGGCTTAAGATTCCCTTGTCCCTTTCTCTTTGCTTGTACTCTATTAGTCCCTGGTAGGGAAGGCAGTATCTACCATGCAGTCCAGATTTCATCTTGGCCACATCCTACTCTATTACCTTTTCCCTCTGTAGTTATTTGCTCCCAATACCTTGGTTCCTTCGCCAGTTTTCTCCAGTGAATTCCATTCCTCTCTTGCCTATTTTCTATACCCCTGCTTGCATTTATTTCTATTGGTAAAATCTCCTTTATCCATTATTGTGTCTCGATTCAGTTTTGATAACTTAGGCACCTTTTTTACGAGGATATGCATCAGATACTAAAGGAGGCAAGGAAGCTTGCTATTTGAATGTCGTATGTTGACAAATTGAAAAGATTTTTCTAGTTGGTACGTAGCCAGTAACCAGGGTTCCATCCGGGAGCTTGCACCCCTGGTGCTTAAATATTTGTGTGAATTACCATCACCTAGCCTTTCTTATGCTTCTGTCAAAGTGCTTCTAGCGACCCATGGATTCCACTCATTCTTTCATATTTATCAAACAGTTTATGAAAGGGGGTATTGTACATGACACCTACTTTCAAACCAATACCTCCATCTTGAGATCTCAATTTTGTGTGGGAAGATCTGACTCTGTCACTTTTTGAACCTACTTCTTTGGCTGATTTGAGGATCATTACTTGGAAAACTGCTCTACTTGTTGCTGTGACATCTGCAAGATGAGTACCTGAGTTGCAAGCTCTCATGGAGAGGGAGTCCTGTCTGGTTTTCAATAGAGATTTGGTCAGTATGCAGAGTAACCCCACATTCATACCCAAGATGGTCTCAGAGTTCACCTTGAATCAAGTCATCAATTTCTCATTTTCTGTCTAGATCCAAAAAAGAAAGGAAAACAGATTCTGCATAATGTGGATGTGCGAAAGCAACTCTGATACTACCTTTACTGAACCAAGTCCTTCAAGACAGATGACCAACTATTTATTTTCTATAAGGGGACTAAGAAAGGTCAATCCATGTGTCTAGATGGTTGCCCTCTGATGTTGTGTTTTGTTGCTTCCACCATGACAGAACTGTTCCAGGTAGAGTTAGGGCCCAGTCTACCTGGGACTTAATTTCTTCAGTGATGTATTGGAAAGGAGTAGACTGTAGAAGCATTCTAGTGGCAGCAGCTTGTTCCCCCATCCATACATTTACCAAGCACTGCAACCTGATTACTTATCTAGGTCCAGAGAAGGCTTTACAGGGACCATGCTCTATGGGCTCTTGGACCTTTCTTCCTCCTCTCATATTGAGTAAATTTTGTAATTTACCTATGGGCTACTACAGTAGTGAGAATGATGAACATAGTACATTTGTGAAAGTTGCACTTACCCATAACAGGAGATGCTTGAATTCTTCACTGCTGCAGTAGCAGCAGGCAATCACCACCACCCTTGTTGTACATAGTTGGTGTAGGTTTCAGCTTTTATTGTAGAGGCTGCTGTTTGTTGTGGCTATTTTTTTCAATGGCTACCAGAGTTGTGGTTATTTCAGGATGAGTCCCCCCCTTTTTTCTGTCTCTGTTTTGGGGCGAAAGGTTTCCGAAGATTATTACTCATTCTGGCTCCTTTTATACTTTGCTCCAAAAAGGATTAGCCTGTAGGCAATGGGGGTGACAGTATGGGAGGGAGTTAAAGCTTTTGGAAGCTGGCCGAGTGCTGTATCCTTGGTGGGATACAAGAGATAGGCTACTGCAGCAGAGAAGAATTTGAACATCTACTGTTGCGGGTAAGTGCAACTTGTACAACTAATAGTTCCTTCTGAAACAGGGTCAACATTCTCAATTTCATCTATGAATAAAGTGTTTATTAATAATTGCAGTCTATATACTTTTTTGCCCTTTAGACAATATCAAAATGATACAAGGTTCAAGTTTATGCTGAGGCCCAAAACAAAACAAACACCAAATATAGTAATCTTTAGGAATGATTGGTCTTACCATATCCACACTTTTTAATCATTTTAAGGGTAGAAGACATAACCTTACTTACTTCACATGACATTAGATAAGATGATCATTTTTTTCATCTGTTTCCCCATCAAAAAGTAACTGTAGATGCTCATTGTACTTCACTGTTGCAGTAATTATGCTTGGATTTCCTGCTTTGTGGAAACTTGAGGCTTGCCTGAGTAGCAGAGACTTTTTCCCTTCCCCCGTGGTGCTTTGGGACACCGTGCCCCTCTGAAGTTAGGATGTCCGGGTATAAAGGTTGTTGGTAAGTGCCATTTACTCTGTTCTTTTCGTGCTGTTGGAGTCCATTGCATCATTGTCTTACAATATGTAGGTAAGGCCAAAGCCAACAGACATCTCAAAGCCAAGTATTCAGTTGGGGGAAACTTTTTTTTGTATAATTTGAATTTTGGTCCTTGTCACACACATTGTCTAACGTCTGTTTAGTGTGTGGAAAGCAGATTCTCCACTCTGATTTCCACTCTTTTTGTGCTTGTTCTGCATGAGTTTTGAATACAATGTGCCCAGTTGTCGTAGTGTGCTTATTTAAACACTCGTAGGATTAGGTGTAGGGCCAAGTCTTTGCAGAAGTCTTTAGATAAGCACAAACAGGGTATTTGGCTTGTGTTCACTGGCCCCCTCTGTCCATCTCCTACATACTTGCATATTATCGCAACCACATTTGCAAGCTGTTAGATATTGCTGCTTGAAAACATTTTCTCTCATTTAAATGCAAGACTGAAATCAGCAAGGAATTTCTCTCCAGTATAATGTTACATAGCTTTACTTCTGTTGCAATAATACGTAAGTACCAAAATCTTAAATAACACTTAGGTACAGTCGAGGAAACGAAGGTGCTAAGAACTGTAAAGTACAGTAGAATTTCTGACCTGGTTTACAGTTGGGGGATCCTTGAAATGTGTGCTTGCCGATATGCCAACCAGTATTATAAATGTTTCCTTGGTGTGAAGGCCAAGCTACATGTTAAAAAATATAATGTTCTTTTTAAATTACACTGACATGAGTAGCAGTAATGTGAAGTGGGAAGAGTGATAGAAACGAAACTGCCAGTAGGGCTCAGTCTGAACCCGGAAAATTAGTAGAGGTACGGAAGCAGAAGAGAGGCGGAAGGCATATGGAAATCCAAGCACATTTTCATAAAATAGCAGCTATTCAGTTCAAATGGTAACACATGATAAAGTAACTCATTGCACATTAAATAATTTTAGCCAAGGACAGCAACTCAGCCAATTAAAAACAATTCAGACTTCAAGTAATCCTTTGAACAGTACAACAGCAGCCGATCCAATTGAACAGTGCGTGTGTAACTTTCATGGTTGTTTAACTTCCAATCATCGAATTACCATTTAATCGAATTGCAAATCATCGAGACCAAATCGTCGAAAACTCATTTCATCGAAAACTCATATCATCGAATCTCAAATCATCGAAAACTATAAAGAAACTACAAATAATATTCCACAAAGTTTTTACTATGTTTATGCAGGGGGGCAAGCCCCCCTGCACCCCCCATGTGGGGGGCTCCACCCCCCCCCCCCGTAAATACATATACCAACTCCAAGGTTGCACTACAGTGTAGGAAAGAGGTTATTTCCTAACCCCACTGTAGTGCGACCTTGGAGTTGGTATATTTTATTATGGGTGGTATGGGGGGTGCGGGGGGGCTTGCCCCCCTGCATAAACATGGTAAACAGTGTCTGGGATGTTATTTGTAGTTGCTTTATAGTTTTCGATGATTTGAGATTCGATTATATGAGTTTTCGATGAAATGAGTTTTCGACGATTTGATCTCGATGATTTGCAATTCGATGAAATGGTAATTCGATGATTTCAAGTGGAACCATATATATATATATATATATATATATATATATATATATATATATATATATATATATATATATAAAATCAGGAGACAAACGATAATCCACTGGATGAATGTTCCGTCACTCACTAATAGCAATGAAAAATTTAAAACAATAAAACTCGAGCAAAGGAACGACCAAGATGACATATACTGCAAGAATTCTGTAGAAATTCAAATAAGGACATTTATTGTATCCAAAATAAGAGGTAAGCGCTTTTGCAAGGAATTGCTTCTTCATACCTTTAAAAACACATAATAAAACAATTATATATATACAAACAGTAAAATTCAAACTCTCCAATCAAGAAACAGCTACAATTAACTGAGAACACATCATCAAGAAGCATCCTTAAAGACACAATACAGTCATTCTAAAAAACAACAGAATAAAATCACACATCATAATATATAATGAAAAAATCTATATGTGAATAATAATAATAACATTACCCTACTACAAGACTGCTAATAAAACATATATATGTAGCTTATTCACTTCGGAACCCTTCTTTTCCTAAGCAGAGGCTTTATTGTAGCACGTTCATTAAGACCCCTGCCCCTATCTGCTCTCAAGATGATCATCCACTTGTTCTCCTTATATTCAGTGTGGTTGCGGATATCACCCACTCTAACAGTGGGCTTAATAATATCTATGACTCTAAACATAAAGTAATGTCCTGCTCCAGAGCTCATTACATGCTTCGACAAGGTGTTATTGTCAACACCCCTGCGTATACTATAGACATGTTCCCTCATGCGTTCTCTCAACGACCTATTCGTCTTACCCACGTAGAAGGACATGCAAGATATGCACTCTGCCAAGTAGACCACATTGGTGGTCCTACAATTGGCATTCACCTTAAAACTAAACCTTCTCCTCGAATCAGGGTGGTCAAAAAAACTAGACACATTGATGAGACCACAAAGATTGCAGTTCCCACATGGCTGTGTAACACCAGCCTCTACTGGGTCACTAAATATATCCTTGTTACTACATAATAACCTTTTCAAATTCCTCATATTCCTATAAAGGAAAGATGGATCGTCACCAACAATCCCACTAATCTCTGGATCTACTTGTAAGATGGACCAATTCACTCTAAAAATATCCCTTAATGCTCTATGGTCTCTAGTAAAAAACAGGGGTATTTTGACTTGCCTTTGTAAGTTCGAACAATTACTTATTACACCTTCTACTCTCGGACCATAATAGGGTGCTGCTGTCCCTTCTCTAAGATGTTTCAAGTCAGACCAGCCTCTAGAGATCTCAGCCTGACCATATCCCCTCTGTAATAATCTCTCTTCAAGCTGTTTAATTTCAGACTGAAAACCCTCCTCAGTAGGGTTCAGTCTGGAAGCTCTAATACCTTGTCCACGAATGAGATTATTAAAAACATAATTTGGATGCATACTACTTCGGCTTAACAACGTATTCCTAAAACAAGACTTATGAAACACTCCTGTATTGATCATGGATTCCTGGAGTTTCTCTATGAATACCTCCAAATACTCAATCTGAGTCCTGGAGGCAGACATAGTGAATTTCAGACATTCGCATAGCTCATTCATTTGTATAAAAAAACTATCCAATTCAGGATGTTCATAGGTTCATACTAGGCTATCTGCCCTAGGGCATTTATAAGCCTAGCCAGAATGTGTTTGGCTTTCGCCACCCATTTTAAATTTATTCTGCTATGCCCTTTTTCGAGGTAAGTATACTGTGCCTCTGTCTAACAGTGACACAGAAGTGATACCCGGGGTAAACATATGATCTCCCATGCACTCATCAAGATTCCTCTTGAAGAGAGTCAATGAGGGACTCTGCCTAACCTGGACTGGGATTTTATTCCAGAGTGAAGGGAGCCTCTGGGTTATGAATCTGTCCCTCCAGCATGTCCTATTTATTTCAGTGCTGAGGTTCAAGTCTCGAGCCAGAGCTCGATGGGATTTGGATTTTCTGAGGTGCAGCATGTCCATTAATTCCGGGTTGGACATGGCTTTATACGTCAGGCACAGATCGCCTCTGAACAGGCGGTATGCCACTGAGTAGAGCTGGAGTTTCTTTAACCGGGCAGCATATGGCATCTGTTTGAGCCCTTTGATCCTCTTGGTGAGGTACTTTTGGTGTCTTTCCAGTTGCTGCAGGTGTCTGGTAAGGTACATCCCAAAAGGGGCATTGTACTCAATTATGGGCCTGATGAGGGATGAGTAAAGAGGCATGATGACCTCCCCTGATCTAGATGTGAATCCCTTCATGATTAGGTGGGCTATATAAAATGTTTTTCTAACCACTTTGGCCATGTGGTTGTCAAATGAGAGATTGCTATCAACTTGGGTCCCCAGGTCCCTAATTACTACTTCTGTACTTAATGGATTACCACCTATGTGGTAATTTGTGGGCACTTTGTTTTTGCCAAAGGGGATAACTATACACTTTTTGGCATCTAGCTTGAGGCCATGGCTCTGGCACCAGTTGTCTGTTTCTATGAGGCCCTTTTGGAGGATGCTTGTGTCGGCTGGAGAGTCGATTATGGCGCCCAGTTTGCAGTCATCTGCGAACTTGGTCAGCCACAGTCCTTCCGTGTTGGCCTGTACCTCTGAGAAATATATACCGAACAAGAGAGGTCCCAGGACTGAGCCTTGTGGGACACCACTTGTAACTGGTTTGGAGTCTGACATGGCTCCAGCAATTCTAACCATGTGGGTTCTGTCCTTGAGCCAGTTTGCAATCCATCTAGAGACATACTGGTTTATATTTAAGCTGGTGAGCTTATCTTTAATGCCCGAGTGGGGTATTGTATCGCAGGCTTTTGCGAGGTCCAGGTAGGCTGTGTGAACCACCTTCCCCTCGTCAATGGCCTTGGTGAATGTTTCAAAAAAATCAACCAGGTTTAAGAGGCAGGATCTGCCCTTAAAGCTGAACTGGGTAGGATCCAGTGTCTGTAGGTCCCCAATATCTTTATTTATGAGGTCCATGATGATCCTTTCCATAGCTTTGCAGACCAAGCTAGTCAGGCTTATGGGGCGATAGTTTCCAGGATCCGTTGAGGCACCACCTTTATGGAGAGGGACCACTGTTGCTGTACGCCACTCTTTGGGCACATATCCTGTAGTAAGGCTGAGATTGAACAGTAGTTTTATGTTTGGGTTTAGCTCTTCTTGGAGTTCATGTAGGACGCAGCCCGGGACACCGTCTGGTCCCATTGATGCTGTGTTTCTTGCTTTGGAGAGGGCGGCTCTGAGCATCTGAGATGTCAGGGGGGCAGCACTCTGCTGGGATAGATATTTGCCCTTTTGGTGGGGGGGGGGGTTTGCGCTGAACTTGTCAGCTAGGATGTTGGCAATGTCTGTGGGTTCGGTGTATTTTTTGTCATTTTGGACTAATTCTGAGCATATCTGGGAATTACCACCCAGGTTCCTAACATAACTAAAGAAAGCCTTGTGATTATCCTTAGTGTCCTGTGCAATTTTTCTCTCGATGCTGGCCTTAGACAACTTTATGAGTGCCCGTAGTTTTTTGCTAATACTGATCAGTGATGCCTTCCCTTTTTGCGATTTTGCTCTATCATTTAGTAGCTTCCTCCTCCTATTGTATAGTTTGTTTATGGCTGGGGTCCACCAGACAGGACGTCTGCCTTTGGAGGATTGGGTCTTGGTTTTATTTGGGATCGCATGATCCATGCATTCCTGAAGGTGTTCATAGAATGCATTTATAAAGGATTCTGCGGTCTGGGCCATATTTTCCACAGGCCCGGGGGCTTTGAAGGATTCCACCTCGGTTTTGAGGAGTGTGAAATTTGCTTTAGAGAAGTTTTTCACTGTGGTTTTCTGGGCAGGGGGTGGGGTCGGGATGTGAATATCCAGTGAGATTCGTTTATGGTCTGATCTTATCAGTGAGGGATACAGTTCTGGTCTGGAGCATAGAGTCCCCATGTTGGTGATGATCAGGTCCAGTATGTTTTCCCCTCTTGTGGGAGTGGTAACAAGTTGTTCCATAGCATTTGAGTTTATAAATTCTAGGAACCTTTGGGCTAGGGTGTTGGAGCTAGAGTAATGCTCCCAGTCTATGTTTGGGTAGTTGAAGTCGCCCAATATAATGGTGTTTGGAGAGACCTTCATATTTTCCAGTGTTCTCAGGAAGGCTGAGTGGGGTTCCTGGGTTTGGGAGGGTGGTCTGTAGCAGGCTATAAACTGGAAGGCAGTTTTACCCACTGTTAGTTGCACATGGATAGTCTCTGATTCTTCGTGCTTTGCCACCAACCTGGAGGTGTGGGTATCTTTGATGAATATCGATACTCCCCCTCCTTTTGTGGTTCGGTCCAAGTTTTGGGGCCGAAAAGCATGGTATGAGGTATAACCTGGTATTGCTGGGGTGCTCTCGGGAGCCCTGAACCAGGTTTCTGTTACTGCACAGATATCGATGTTCTCCATGCTAAGGAGAGTTTTGAGTGCGTGCATCTTGAGGTTTAGACTTCTGGCGTTTAGTAGCATTACTCTTAGTTTCTTATCCCTTGTGATACCTATGGAGGTGGGTTTGTCTTTTGAGCCTTGCCTAAAAAAGGCACTATGGGGGTAGCAAGAGCCTTTGCCAATATCCGAAAGCCCAGGGGTGACAGGTGCAAGCCGTCCCTAGCGAAGCATCGTGGCTTGTCGAGCATATTATCCCAAGCTGACAGGCATTGGATCCCCTTTGAATGACACCAGTACTTAAGCCAATTGTTGAAATTGATCATCTTGTCTTCATATTGTGGCATCATTCTTGGTGAGGGTAAGATGCTACTCAAGGACAGGGTCATACCGGCCTGGGCTACTTGCTCAGAGAGCTCCTCTATGTCTCTTTTCATGTAGTCCAGGGAGGTACGTCTCAAGTCATTCACACCAGCATGGACAATGACTGAGTCATATTTGTACTTGCCTTGGAGTGACCTGAGTGCTTGTGTTATGTGGCGGATCCTAGCGCCCGACAGGCTGCTCACAGTAACCCTCTCCTTGTTCAGCCTGGTGAGCGGGACGTCAGTGTGCCTGACTATAGAGTCACCTATTACAAGTGTATCAGGTGTGTTGATTAGTCTTAAGGGCTGTGACTGTTCGGCACACTGGCTTTGTGAGATATGTGTTGCACGTGTTTTGTTTTGGGGAAGCGGTTGCTTGGGTGTCTGCTTTGGAGGTCTCTGCTGCCTTGGCAGATCTTTATTTAGAGCCAGTATGTTTTTGTGTGATTATGTGTTTGGTTTGCTGTCGTGGTAGGTCTATGTGAGACTGGAATTGTAGTGAGTGTGGTTTCCTTCTCCTCCTGACTGGTTATGCCAGTACTGAGTTGAGAGAGCTTAGCCTCCAGTTTGGCTATATGGTTGCATCTCTCACATGTGTTGGAATTTGTTGGGAGGAGGAGAGGGTTGTCTGTGTACATGAGGAAATTGTAACACTGCCTCAAGATTCCCAGATTCACCAGCTGGACCGGAGAGGAGATTGACAACTGACCTTTGGACATGCTAGAATAATATTGGGAATTCCTTTATAATTGAAAACAAGGGCCAGTGGGGAGTGAGGGTGTAGTGCTTTTAATTTTTAGTGCTGACTTATATAATTGCTTTACTGAGCAAGTGCCAGGTAACTTAAGTACAATGTGTTACAGGTAACTTAAATGCAAAAACAACAAACAGTAGCTTTCTTTCAAGTGAAACAAGGAAATAAGTACAGTAAGCAATGCAGATATCACTAGTGATCCACAGAAGTGCTGAGAAGCCGCGTATTAGGTGGAATTAGCGTTCCAGGGAAATAAAAAGCAAAAAACAACAAGCATATAAACAAAGCTAGATTCAGCAGGCCTGGATCTAGTCTATACTACAGCAAACAAGGTATACCAATTTCAGTAAGATACAATTCAGATATTCAGGCACTATAAACCTTTAACCAGAAATTCCCAGCTCAGAAGGGCAGAGTCCAGCCTCTTCTCCCACAAGAGTGCAAACCACGAACCTTCTTAATGTAAAATAACTGGCCTGAAGCCCAAGTGCTTAATCCAAAAGACTTAGAATGATAGCTACACTTTAATCAAGTTACTACCAAGCAGTAATAAATACAATTGAATACTTTAGAGAATGCCTGGATTAGTGCTCAAGTTACACAAACAAAGCTAGATTCAGCAGGCTCAAATCCAGTCTATGCCACAGCAAACAAGGCGCACCAACTTCAGTAAGAAGCAGTTCAGATATGCATGCACTATAAGCCTTTAACCAGAAATTCCTAGCTCAGAAGGGCAGAGTCCAGCCTCTCCTCCCACAAGAGTGCTGACCACGAACCCTCTTAATGTAAAATAACTGGCCTGAAAGCCCAAGTGCTTAAACCAGAATTAATACACTTTTAGAATAACAGACACTGAGCCCTCAATCAGCAGTTCCCAACCTAGAAGGATGTAAGCTACCTGTTCTGCTACTACAGTGCAGACCACAAACCCTCTCAGTGCAAAACAACTGGTCCGAAGCCAAAGTGTTTAAACCAAAAGGCTTAGAATGAGTTACACGAAGCAGTAATAAATACAATTGAGTACTTTTAAGATGATGCAAAAGTAAAATAAAGTAGGTAGAAACACAAGTACAGTAAAAGCAGATGAAAATTGTTTTTTTTTTTTCTGAACAAGTGCTGAAATCAAAGAAACAGATTTGAGTACTGAAACTGGAAAACCGGCTAGTTATAAGAAAAAAAAACTAAGCTAGAAGGTTTCCCTCCAACACAGAAGGGCTTGGGGGCTCAGAAGCCTACAAATAGTCTATACCACTTAACAGGAAAGGCAGGAAACAAGCTTAATTTTTTTTTTCGTGTTTCCCAGATGCTCTCTTTGTACACAGTAGGAGTGCCTGAAATCAGAATATGATCTCACTGCACTCAGTTGAGTGAGCAAATGAGATGGGCCCAGAAGGATTATCCAAACACAAATTTACAAGAGGGGCGGTCAGTTTCAAGGCCACTAAGATTAACACCAAAACAAAAACAGGGAGGGTGGGTGGTACTAACTGAAGAGCAGAGTCAAAACTTCCAGTTCAGTTAATATTCCTGCAACACAGTTAAAATCAATTTAAATACTGTATTTTTGGGAAAAAAAGTGCAGATAAAGGTACTTAAATTCTCTTATACGTCCAGTTGAATACAGCTAGTTCTTAGCCGGCCAAAGCTGAGGTTTTTAAGCAGAAAATATTTCACACTGTACCACTTAAATAGGCAAGGACAGGAAATCAAAGAATGTGGCTACCCCCACACCTGTAATTACTAGCAAATAACAACATTCAGCAAACACTGACTAACCCTCCCAGTTCAGTTAATATTCCTGCAACACAGTTAAAATCAATTTAAATACTGTATTTTTGGGAAAAAAGTGCAGATAAAGGTACTTAAATTCTCTTATACGTCCAGTTGAATACAGCTAGTTCTTAGCCGGCCAAAGCTGAGGTTTTAAGCAGAAAATATTTCACACCGTACCACTTAAATAGGCAAGGACCGGAAATCAAAGAATGTGGCTACCCCCACACCTGTAATTACTAGCAAATAACAAAATTCAGCAAACACTGACTAACTTCCAGTTCAGTTAATATTCCTGCAACACAGTTAAAATCAATTTAAATACTGTATTATTTGAAAAAAAAGTGCAGATAAAGGTACTTAAATTCTCTTATACGTCCAGTTGAATACAGCTAGTTCTTAGCCGGCCAAAGCTGAGGTTTTTAAGCAGAAAATATTTCACTCCGTACCACTTAAATAGGCAAGGACAGGAAATCAAAGAATGTGGCTACCCCCACACCTGTAATTACTAGCAAATAACAAAATTCAGCAAACACTGACTAACCTCCAGTTCAGTTAATATTCCTGCAACACAGTTAAAATCAATTTAAATACTGTATTTTTGGGGAAAAAAGTGCAGATAAAGGTACTTAAATTCTCTTATACGTCCAGTTGAATACAGCTAGTTCTCAGCCGGCCAAAGCTGAGTATTTAAGCAGAAAATATTTCACACTGTACCACTTAAATAGGCAAGGACAGGAAATCAAAGAATGTGGCTACCCCCACACCTGTAATTACTAGCAAATAACAAAATTCAGCAAACACTGACTAACTTCCAGTTCAGTTAATATTCCTGCAACACAGTTAAAATCAATTTAAATACTGTATTTTTGAAAAAAAAAGTGCAGATAAAGGTACTTAAATTCTCTTATACGTCCAGTTGAATACAGCTAGTTCTTAGCCGGCCAAAGCTGAGGTTTTTAAGCAGAAAATATTTCACACTGTACCACTTAAATAGGCATGGACAGGAAATCAAAGAATGTGGCTACCCCACACCTGTAATTACTAGCAAATAACAAAATTCAGCAAACACTGACTAACTTCCAGTTCAGTTAATATTCCTGCAACACAGTTAAAATCATTTTAAATACTGTATTTTTGGGGAAAAAAAGTGCAGATAAAGGTACTTAAATTCTTTTATACTTCCAGTTGAATACAGCCAGTTCTTAGCCGGCCAAAGCTGAGGTTTTTAAGCAGAAAATGTTTCACACCGTACCACTTAAATAGGCAAGGACAGGAAATCAAAGAATGTGGCTACCCCCACACCTGTAATTACTAGCAAATAACAAAATTCAGCAAACACTGACTAACTTCCAGTTCAGTTAATATTCCTGCAACACAGTTAAAATCAATTTAAATACTGTATTTTATGAAAAAAAAGTGCAGATAAAGGTACTTAAATCTTATACGTCCAGTTGAATACAGCTAGTTCTTAACCGGCCAAAGCTGAGGTTTTTAAGCAGAAAATATTTCACACTGTACCACTTAAATAGGCAAGGACAGGAAATCAAAGAATGTGACTACCCCCACACCTGTAATTACTAGCAAATAACAAAATTCAGCAAACACTGACTAACCTCCAGTTCAGTTAATATTCCTGCAACACAGTTAAAATCAATTTAAATACTGTATTTTTGGGGAAAAAAGTGCAGATAAAGGTACTTAAATTCTCTTATACGTCCTGTTGAATACAGCTAGTTCTTAGCCGGCCAAAGCTGAGGTTTTTAAGCAGAAAATATTTCACACTGTACCACTTAAATAGGCAAGGACAGGAAATCAAAGAATGTGGCTACACCCACACCTGTAATTACTAGCAAATAACAAAATTCAGCAAACACTGATTAACTTCCAGTTCAGTTAATGTTCATCGTGTTACCCTGCTGCAGTCATCACACTTGGGTTATCCTGCCATCGGGTGGTCCCACAGTCGGCCCGAATTACAAAGTTTTGGTCCGGCGTCGGTTGCTGCCGCTTCTTCCCTGACGTTCATCTGAAGACACCTTCTGCAACCGAAGGTGTTTCCTCTGCACCGGTGTCTAATTCTGCTCCGGTGTTGGTAGATGGCTGCGTCCGCCTAGTAGACTCTGCTTGGAAGTTGGCAGCTGTCTGGGGTTCCAGGTCTGCGGTCGTCACGGGCTGCGTAGGCGCCTCATTGAAAACTGGAGAACCGGCGACAGGCCCAGCTGAGGCCTCGGGGTCTGGCTTATTCCTAGGCTGCCTGTCCATATCCTTGTGTTTTTTATGAATTACGGTCATCGGGTGCTCTGACGGCATGATATAATTAAATTTCCTACAAAAGTAATGCCATGCGAGGTCAAAATGGCGTTTGATAGTGCGTTTATTAAACCTAGCGCAAAACCGACAACCTGTGACGTCGTGGTCTGGGCCTAGGCAAGGAATACAATAGGAATGGAAGTCCTTATGAGGTATTTGCTTTCCACAAGAAATGCAATTGTTAACTTTTTCTGACATCGGACTGAGGCAAGAAAATGTTCCCTAATGGGGTACTTAGCTTTACTGAAGACTTCAGACTGAAATTCAAATCGGAAATCTCAGGTGTCGGCCGAACGGCACTTGCGAACTGCTTCTGCTTCGGGCACCGCACGGCAAGAAAGACTGAAGAAAATGGCGTTGGATGCCTCTAATATACCCCTGGCGCACTGACGTCAGGGAAGAAGTGACAGCAACCGACGCCGGACCAAGAATTCGGAATTCGGGCCGACTGCAGGAGCACCTGACGGCAGGATAACCAAAGTGATGACTGTAGCAGGGTGAACACTCGAACATCTACATTTATGGTAGGTACAAAACTGTACTTTTCATCCCTCTCCAGAGAAAAAACAAATCATCGACAAATCGTCGGTAAAATTCAATCTGCGTGTCAAACTCTCTCATTTTAAATAAGACTGTGTTTTCCCAATGTCCCAGGAACATATTGTCGTAGCTATTGGCACAAGACGTGCCCATAGCTACGCCATGTTTCTGAATAAAGATGCCATCATGAAAGGTAAAAATATTGTTCTCTAATACAGTCTCCAAGAAGAAACAAATCAACTCAACTAATGTCACATCATAATTGCTGTGAGACTGCAAATATTCTTGTACATACCTTGTCCCCAGGGCATTGGGTATCATGGTAAAAAGTGATTGTATGTCCATCGTCACAAAAGTTATATTTTCAACATCATCTAAGCTGTGTATACACTCATAAAGGTCCAACAAGAATTGTTTCGAATCTTGAAGCACAACCCTATTCAAATGAATAATCGGTCTGAGGTGCTTCTCTATAAAGATAGATAGTGGTTCAGTGATCCAACCAGCACCCGGGACAATAGGGCGCATGGGTGGAGCCATAGGATTCTTATGGATTTTAGGGAGTCCTTGTATTACTGGTAATAGTGGGTCAGACACCATTAAGAAATTAAACGTCTCCCTAGATACTAAACTAGCCTGAAAAGTGTCTAATATGGATTCCTTAATGGACTTAATGATTCTGTGTACATCTTCAACACGAATCTTATAATAAAAACTACTCTGGCCCAACATATCCTCCATAATGGTATTATACTGAGTATTATCCATCACTACGATGGAACCACCCTTTTCTGCTGGCCTTATAATGATGTTTGAGTTCTCCCTAAGACGTTCCAGGGCCCTTCTTTCTTCAAGGATCAGGTTAAATCTCATTCCATCTCTATATGTACCAGCACAATTATCATAGTATTGAAAAATATCATCCTCAGTTAACTTCATATAAGCCTCAATTAATGGATGATTAGAAGGAATCTGTGTACTGAGCTTCTTAAAACTCGGTAAATCTGGTACTTCTAATAACCAGTCAGCAGTGATTAATAATGGTGAAGTACCAGATTTACCGAGTTTTAAGAAGCTCAGTACACAGATTCCTTCTAATCATCCATTAATTGAGGCTTATATGAAGTTAACTGAGGATGATATTTTTCAATACTATGATAATTGTGCTGGTTCATATAGAGATGGAATGAGATTTAACCTGACCCTTGAAGAAAGAAGGGCCCTGAAACGGCTTAGGGAGAACTCAAACATCATTATATGGCCAGCAGATAAGGGTGGTTCCATCATAGTGATGGATAATACTCAATATAATACCATTATGGAGGATATGTTGGGCCAGAGTAGTTTTTATTATAAGATTCGTGTTGAAGATGTACACAGAATCATTAAGTCCATTAAGGAATCCATATTAGAGACTTTTCAGGCTGGTTTAGTATCTAGGGAGATGTTTAATTTCTTAATGGTGTCTGACCCACTATTACCAGTAATACAAGGACTCCCTAAAATCCATAAGAATCCTATGGCTCCATCCATGCGCCCTATTGTCTCGGGCACTGGTTGGATCACTGAACCACTATCTATCTTTATAGAGAAGCACCTCAGACCGATTATTAATTTGAATAGGGTTGTGCTTCAAGATTCTAAACAATTCTTGTTGGACCTTTGAGTGTATACATAGCTTAGATGATGTTGAAAATATAACTTTTGTGACGATGGACATACAATCACTTTTTACCATGATACCCAATGCCCTGGGGACAAGGTATGTACAGGAGTATTTGCAGCAATTATGATGTGACATTAGTTGTGCTGATTTGTTTCTTCTTGGAGATTGTATTAGAGAACAATATTTTTACCTTTCATGATGGCATCTTTATTCAGAAACATGGCGTAGCTATGGGCACGCATTGTGCCAATAGCTACGCCAATATGTTCCTGGGACATTGGGAAAACACAGTCTTATTTAAAATGAGAGAGTTTGACACGCAGATCGTATTTTACCGACGATTTGTCGATGATTTGTTTTTTCTGTGGAGAGGGACGGAACCTGAATTGGATAGTTTTTTTTATACAAATGAATGAGCTATGTGAATGTTTGAAATTCACTATGTCTGCCTCCAGGACTCGGATTGAGTATTTGGAGCTATTCATAGAGAAACTCCAGGGATCCATGATCAATACAGGAGTGTTTCGTAAGACTTGTTTTAGGAATACATTGTTAAGCCGAAGTAATATGCATCCAAATTATGTTTTTAATAATCTCATTCGTGGACAAGGTATTAGAGCTTCCAGACTGAACCCTACTGAGGAGGGTTTTCAGTCTGAAATTAAACAGCTTGAAGAGAGATTATTACAGAGGGGATATGGTCAGGCTGAGATCTCTAGAGGCTGGTCTGACTTGAAACATCTTAGAGAAGGGACAGCAGCACCCTATTATGGTCCGAGAGTAGAAGGTGTAATAAGTAATTGTTCGAACTTACAAAGGCAAGTCAAAATACCCCTGTTTTTTACTAGAGACCATAGAGCATTAAGGGATATTTTTAGAGTGAATTGGTCCATCTTACAAGTAGATCCAGAGATTAGTGGGATTGTTGGTGACAATCCATCTTTCCTTTATAGGAATATGAGGAATTTGAAAAGGTTATTATGTAGTAACAAGTTTATCTTTAGTGACCCAATAGAGGCTGGGGTTACACAGCCATGTGGGAACTGCAATTTTTGTGGTCTCATCAATGTGTCTAGTTTTTTTGACCACCCTGATTTGAGGAGAAGGTTTAGTTTTAAGGTGAATGCCAATTGCAGGACCATGAATGTGGTCTACTTGGCAGAGTGTGTGTCTTGCATGTCCTTCTACGTGGGTAAGATGAATAGGTCGTTGAGAGAACATGTCCATAGTATACGCAGGGGTGTTGACAATAACGCCTTGTCGAAGCATGTAATGAGCTCTGGAGCAGGACATTACTTTATGTTTAGAGTCATAGATATTATTAAGCCCACTGTTAGAGCAGGTGATATCCGCAACCACACTGAATATAAGGAGAACAATTGAATGATCATCTTGAGAGCAGATAGGGACAGGGGTCTTAATGAACGTGCTACAATAAAGCCTCTGCTTAGGAAAAGAAGGGTTCCGAAGTGAATAAACTAGATATATATGTTTTATTAGCAGTCTTGTAGTATGGTAATGTTCTTATTCACATATAGATTTTTTCATTATATATTATAATGTGTGATTTTATTCTGTTGTTATTTAGAATGACTGTATTGTGTCTTTAAGGATGCTTCTTGATGATGTGTTCTCAGTTAATTGTAGTTGTTTCTTGATTGGAGAGTTTGAATTTTACTGTTTGTATATATATATATATATATATATATATATATATATATATATATATAATTGTTTTATTAGGTGTTTTTAAAGGTCTGAAGAAGCAATTCCTTGCGAAAGCGCTTACCTCTTATTTTGGATACAATAAACGTCCTAATTTGAACTTGGTCGTTCCTTTGCTCGAGTTTTATTGTTTAAAATATATATATATATATATATATATATATATATATATATATATATATATACACATACACACACACTGCAAGGATTACAGTTTTGGCATAAGACAGTGCCAAATTATCAAGGAGGGGCAGGAAGAGATCCAAATAAGGATCCCTTCAGTACAGGCCACAGAGGGAAAAATTTTGCCATAAACCAGGAGGCTGCAGTCACCTAACGGGTGGACAGCAGAACTATTGAAAGATTTCTTGACTATTTGCCCTGTGAAGGCAGTCAAGGGATGAATGTCTTTACTCTTTGAAAAGTGGTTAAATATCACTGAGAAGTGGGTCAGGGACTTAATATTCATTAACTATAAGATGGCACATAATCGCATAACCCCTAAAGCCAAGTCCCTGCTGGACCCACTACCTCATCAGAAAACAACAAGGCAGGACAGAATGTAGATGTACTCCTGAAAAAAAATATGAGGTCCCACCAGACCAGGGATCAAGGATACTACAGAAGATTCTTTTTGCTTCCAGGAAAAAACAAGGACCTTGCTCCCATCTTGGATCTCAGAGGCCTAAATGAATGTGGTGTAATACGTAAGATCTGCGTGTCTCTCTGAAATGATTCTCCCATGTTTATCGTGAATAGATAGGTTGTACTATTTGCACCTTCAAGGCGCCTACTAATGCATAAAACTGCAAAGGAATCCAGGTGGTATCTGCTTACTGGCAGGATCCAGTCATTGCCAGTTGAGGAACTTGCCATTCAGTCTCATTACAGCTCCTGTAGTTTTCAAGTGCATGGCAGTAGTGGCAACTCACAAGATGTTGCTGTGGACCAAAATCTTCCCATATTCAGACAGTTAGCAACTTGGTGTGGCTTTAACAAAGCATTTAAACAACCATGCCAATTCTCTGATCAGATGGTTCAGTTTACCAGGCATAATGGTCAATATTTCAAAGTTAGAACTTATCCCTCATTCAGCACATCACCCTCTTGGGATGTTCTTTAGATAGTGAGACATGCAGTACTTTCCTCCCTAAAGATAAACTCTAGTTCCTTCAAACTTCATACCTCTTTGCATTACTTGATCTATTTCCGGGGTGAGACAGCAGGGTTAGCCCTCAAGATTTTAGGTGGTATGGTGGCAGCCTTTCACTAGGTGCCACCTGCATGCTTACCTTTGAGAAACCTGCATCAAGTGCTTCATTTACTGTGATGGCAACATAAGCAGCAGATGTTGTAGTGTATTCTCATTATAAACTTGTATGAGAAATGTATTGATGGTAATTCCACTCCACCAGCCTGACCTAAGGCAAACTGTTCCAAATTCCCCTCCACTCAAAATCTTTCAGTACAAGTCTGTCTCTGTCAAATGGGTGAGATTGTTTCAGGATAAGATGATATAGAAATCCTGATCCCACCAGAAATCTCAACTGCAAATCAACATTTTAGAGCTTTGTGCTACGTTGCTTTCTCTGCAGGCTTTCCCAGATCCCCTCACTGGAGGCACCTTGATGATACACAAGAGGTACCTATTCCTTCTCATTCTGCAGGAAAGCAGTTAAGCTATGGGACTAGGTAGTAACTGACAACCCATTACTGGTAACAACACACATTTCAAAGGAGTCCTTGGATACTTTAAGGAGAAAACTACTTCTGTCATATGAATGGCCACTGGCCATGAGTAGTAAGTACGATATTCAGAAAATGAGGATGTTAAGTTGTCAATCTCGCCTTCATTCTTGCTTGATGGGTTCGGAGCCGATCCCTCGGCTCCGACTCGGCACTTGCTTTAGCTCGAGAACTCCTTTTACCAGCTCGAGGCAGCCCCATATCCCATGATGCAAGGCAGGAAGTACCCAGATCTCGTTTGCCGCTTCGCTTGGGAGGTCTTCTCTTTACCAGCTCCTGGTAAGTAGTTCACATTTGTGATATTTAAGCCCCTTTTTTAGTTAAAACTAATTTTTGATAGTTTATTTTTAATTTTAACCTTTTTCTGACAGAAATCCCTGTCTCTTTTAATTTTTAGTCAGTCAATTTTCCCTATCCCTTCCCCCCCCTGTTAGGGTGTGTGTGTTGGTGTTTTTTACTAAATACCTCTTGGTATTAGTTTAATTTAATTTGACTGGTGTGTGTTTGTGTTGTGTTTTAGGCACCATGTCTAAGGAGAGGGTATCAGGTTTTAAGAAGTGTGACTCGTGCTGTCAGAAGATGTCTCTGACAGACGGTCACACTTCTTGCCTGTACTGTTTGGGCCCTCTTCACCTGCAGGACTCCTGTGCTATTTGTCACTCCTTCAGCCAGAGAGTCCTGCAGGAGAGACGCAATAAGTTGATTCTCAGGGGTCTTCTTAAGCCGGAGGGCTCTCCGGCTAAGTCGGCTCCACAAAAATCAACCAAAACTGCCAAGGCCCAGGCTTCTGTTTCTAAGCCTGCGGCCTCGGCTCCGACTGGAGCCGATTCTGGATCCACAAAGCTTTCGGCGCCGATGGCTATCGGTGCCGAATCTGCTTTGACCACTGTGGTGTCGGCTCCGACACCCACGTGGCACGGGCATCGGTGTCGGCTCCGATCGGCTCCGACACCCATGTGGCACAGGCATCGGTGTCGGCTCCGATCGGCTCCGACACCGTTACCTTGGTAGCTGTATCGGCTCCGGCTGGAGCCGATACATCGAGACGTTCTGCTGGCTCCGAGAAATCGGTGCCGACAGGATCAGTAGTATCGGCTCCAATGGCCCATTCCAGGAAGAGGTCGAGGTCTCCTTCCTTGGAGCCGATACTTTCGGCTCGGCCGCCTCTTCTATCGGAGCGGAGCCATCGGAGCCGATCTTCAAGGTCATCCAGGTTGTCAGATCATGACCTAGAGAGAGTGGTCAGTAGATTGCTCAAGTCACAGGTACTGGCCCAAATGCTACACAGTCCGTCTCAGCAGACGACTGTTGGTCCACACCCCGTTACTGTTCCTCCTTCGACTCTACCCCAGAGTTTGGAGTTGGAGTCTTCGGGCATGGTTACTGCTACGGCTGGAGGACGGATACCTCCTTCTGTCCCTTCAGCCCCTACTCTTATCTCTTCTTCCTTAGAGGGATTCGGTGGTCGGGCTTCCATGGTCTCCTCCGAGGGGGTGAGTGGCATCGGACCCTTGTCCGAGCCCGCTCTTCCCCTTGGAGCCTCGGCCTTGGTGGGCTCGGCTCCGACATCTGCCTCGGAGACTTCCTTTTCGGTGGCCCCTGGAGTTCCTAGCTCTTCGGAGCGGGTTCTCTCGGACCTGCCTGGGAGGGGAGCATTCGAGGTGATGAAGAGTGTACTGGCCACTGGTATCAGTCAGCAGTCTCTTCCCGTAGCTCCTCCCTCTCTTGTACCTGTTGACATCTCTGCCACTTCTCTTGCTACAGGACCCAGAGATCCTCCGCCTCAGGTTTCCCCAATGGAATTTCCCCTCTTCCGAGGATTCTCCTGATCTGTCGGGAGACCCTCCTAGGAAGAGAACTTGTAAGAGGAAGCATGTAGACTCACCAGAGTCTGTCACTTCGGATACTGACTTTGATGAGTCAGAGGGATCCCTAGATCCCCTCTGAGGATGTCTCCTTCTCAGACATCCTAGAACTTCTGAAACAGAGGGAAACTGGCCCACCAACAATCCCTCTGAGGATGAGTCAGTATACCTAGAGGCGTTTGGATCTCGGCCCTCCACCTCCTGGGTGTCTCCGCCTTCGACCCCTTATGCAGGTTATTGCACGAAGGCGTGGACAGCTCCTGACTCTGTAGAGCCAGTCCCTAGGAGGCCTTCTAAATTTATCACTGCCCCTAGTGACAAACAATTCCTTACCAAAGGTGTCCCGCTGATGCCATGGTGGTGGCTGCGGCCACCAAAAGGAACTTGCAGATCCTTCCATGCCCGTCCATCCTCCTAATAAGGACTCTAGGACCATGGATAGGTGCAAGCGGATGTTTTCCTCAGCGACCTTTGCTATGCGTCGCTGAATTATCTTTGTCACTTCACCAGACTCCAGAGAGATATCCTGAAGGAGCTGGGAGAAGTAGTTCAGGATCCTACAGCTGCAGGGGCCCAAGAAAAGATTGCTTCGCAGCTAGGAACCCTCAATTCCATTGCTAACTCCTCCATGCGGCTAATATCTTATGCTGCGGATGGAGCGAGTAGAGCCGCAGGCACAGGTGTGGCTCTTAGACGCCAAGCCTGGATGCGGCTATGTGATTTTGCGGATCCCTTTAAGGCGTCCTTCACAAATTCTCCCTTTGATGGGTCAGCTTTGTTTGGCCCTCAGGTGAAGGAGACCTTGACCAGGTGTGAGCAGGACGGCAAGACTCTTTCTGCTGTTGGAGTCCGTTTTCCACCCCTTCTAGGCCTTATCCCAAAGGACAGAAGGGTGGGAAGATGTGGTTCCGTAAATCCCAAGGAGTCACGCCGGATTCACGTGGTCAGTTTACCCCTAGAGGCAGAGGGGATAACAACAACAGACGCTCTAGAGGCAGAGGGGGTCTGAAGAACCAGGGCAACAGGGAGTCTCTTCCTGAGAAGCCCTTTCAGCATCCCTGAGGTGTTGCCCGGCTGTCCCTCCTTGGAGGCAGTCGGGGAAGATTATCACTGTACCCAGAAGCCTGGCATTCCCTCACTCAAGACAGATGGGTACAGTCGATCATATCCAAGGGTTACATAATTCCTTTCGAAGAAAGTCCCTTCCCCTCAAGTTCCCTTCCAGATGTACCACCCGGTCTAAGGGACATTGCAGAGTTAGAAATCGCAAAACTACTGCAAAAAAGAGCCATTCAGCCAGTTACAATAGACCATTCAGAGCCGGAATCTACTCAAGGTTCTTTTTGGTCCCCAAAAAGACGGGAGACTGGAGACCAATATTGGATCTCAGCAGACTCAACAAGTCTGTGAGGAAGACAAGATTCCGAATGGTCACTCTTCAGTCAATTCTGCCCTTCTTACAGAAGGACAACTGGATGTGCTCAATAGATCTTCAGGATGCGTACTATCACATCAAAATTCACAGACGCTCCAGGAGATTTCTCCGCTTTCGGCTGGGGTCCAGTCATTTCCAGTTCAGAGCCCTGCCCTTTGGTCTCACTACAGCCCCAGAGTGTTCACCAAATGCATGGCAGTGGTCACGGCTCACCTGAGACGTCAAGGATTCCAGGTGTTTCCGTATCTCGACGACTGGCTCCTGTCAGCCACCACCAGGCATCAGCTTATACAAGCCAGGGATTACACAATAGACCTTTGTTCTCATTTGGGCATCTCAGTCAACTTGAAAAGTCATCCTTATCGCCCTGCCAGTCTATTACCTTCATAGGCGCAAACTTAAACACTGTTCGGATGTCAGCTACCCTTACAGAACAAAGAGTTTCAGACATTCAGACTCATGTCAGGATCATTCTGGCCAGCAAGAAGGTACAGGCCAGAATGGTTCTAAAGGTATTAGGTCTCATGGCTGCGGCCATTACTCTTCTTCCCTGGCTCGATTCTACATGCGCCTCCTTCAGTGGATGCTGTTCACACAGTGGTCATACCAGCAACTCCCAATGCGTCACCAGATTCTGGTGACACAAACATGCAAAGAACATCTTGCTTGGTGGATCACATCGTCTCAGGTTCACCAAGGCAGGTGCTTTGTACCTCCGTCCCCGATAGCCATTGTCACCACGGATGCCTCCCTGATCGGGTGGGGGGGGTCATTATCAGGGCAGGATGGTTCATGGGACGTGGCAACCGTTCGAGTACCATCTGCACATAAATGTCCTGGAGATGAGAGCAGTGCTTTTAACGTTGCAAGCCCTCAACGACTTTCTTCCCGTAGGGACAATTGCAGTCCACACAGACAACATGTCTGTAGTTTGGTATATCAACAAACAGGGCGGAACCAAGTCCTACCCCTTGTGTCGAGAAGCGCTCAGACTTTGGCAATGGGCGATCTCCTCTCATCGGTTTCTGGTAGCAACGCATATCCCTGGGAAAACCAACATTATAGCGGACAGATTGAGCAGAGCTATCCTCATGCCTCACGAGTGGTCTCTCAAGCAATCTATAGCGGAAGAGATTTTTCTGGAATGGGGTCGTCCATGTTGCGATCTTTTGCTACTCCCCAAAACAGCAAATGTCCAGACTTCTTCAGCCTCTTCCCTCTATCAGGCCATCCCCCCAGAGACGCTCTGACCCAGGATTGGCCCCAGGGACTTCTTTATGCCTTCCCTCCATTTCCTCTGATCCCTCAGGTGATCCAGAAAGCTACCGTTTTGAGAGCCAAATTGATTCTCATTGCCCTTACTGGCCTCGACAAGTTTGGTTCCCGTTCCTCCATCGTCACCTTTTGGTGCAGCCGTGGCATCTGGACCCAGTGCCAGATCTACTGATTCACCAATCCGGTCAGCTGCACCGGTCAATCCCTTCTCTCAACCTCACAGCATGGTTGCTCCACTTCCTTCCTTAGCCAGGCTTCCTTTGATCTCTAACCCAGTTAGAGACATCATAGTAGCTTCACTAAAATCCTCTACCAGGAGGATTTACACAAGCAAATGGAAACGTTTCTCTTATTGGGCTAAGGCCCAAAATATTGATCCTTTTACTGCCCCTGTTCAGGTAGTTCTGGACTTCTTAGCAGAGATTTTTCATGCAGGCTCCTCTTCTTCAACAGTCAGAGTTCAGTTGGCTGCTATTTCTAATTTTCATGTCGGGATAGCAGATCATAATATTATGTCCCATAGGCTCTGCAGGGCCTTCTTGAAAGGAATTTTCCTACTAAAGCCTCCAATCAGGAATCCTCCTCCTCAGTGGGATCTAAATTTAGTGCTGACATCCTTGATTC